>NW_020226186.1:0-9920 GCF_003070985.1 Temnothorax curvispinosus | reverse complement strand
TAGAAAGCTATTGAATCTATTCGCAAACTAATCGCATAATAATTGTGAAAGTTGATTCGAACTCACGATTTAAAGTTGCTGGCGGCATGTTGCCGTAAATGAAATAACTCAAATTAAATAAAATATACGACACGGGTAGTCTCTTTGGACTCCAACAAAATCATTTGTAACGTTTAATAAATAATACGCACGATAAACGGCGAAGTTCGTAAGAACTACTGAGCTTAAAGTTTCTAGCGGCGCGGCGTGTTGCTATCGATCTTAAGTTTCCAGCTGCGTGTTGCTAAACTGGCAAACCGTGTTTTATTATAAATAAACGGTAAATTTACGATCTCTCGGTAAAATCCAAGTCATAGAAATGTCAATTAATCCCTTAACTAACATTCTCACTAAAAACTTTGCAAACTCAAAATCAAAATAAATAAACTAAATATTCGTGTCTCTCTCGACACTGTGAACTTATATGTTACTCTAGAAATAGATATTTATCAAAATAACAAAAGTTAAAGAAATTATATGTTTTTGTCCCGCTTGGACTGTCACTAAGCTAACGTAACGCATTTTTATCGCAATATTGATTATATATGACTCGTTTGGAAGAGTCTTGCTTAAAAAACTTTAATAATATATGTATCTATGGGTAACTGTCAAACTATGACTTTTGTCATGTTTAAAATATAAGAATAATCTCATTATGAAATACGTTAATAATATTTCGTAAGTTACAGGCTTGGTACCTACAACTACGCTGGCTGCGAATCGGCTGGCTCTGCGTCATCCTTTCGGATAGTCTGGCTCGGCTCGATCAGCTGATCTTTGTTGTCATCCGGCTCGCTACTGTCAACCGCTATGGTTGTCGCTGAACCGCTGCTAATGTCAAGTTTGCTTTCAGGATCTTTGGGAATAGGAATCGAGGTGTGTATTCGGGTGTCGAGTTTTATTTCACCCTTAGTTTTAACCCCATCCCTTGCTGGCGTGGTGTCTCGCTTCCCCTGCATCTGCGCTGCGTTCTTAGCCTTGAGTAAAGCTTCGAGTGGTGTCAATGGAGCTGACGACCCTTTGGGCGTCGATTGCAAGGTTCTACTTTCACCCGGTGTGAATAGGCTAGTAACAGTATGCAGATAATTGCTATTGCAAATAGGATAAAAATGAAAGATAGGACTAAGATACGGAATTTATCCGAATCCATCGCTGAATGTTGCTTTTGTTAACTCTGGCCTCTGATTGGCTCTTTTCGTGACTCTAATAATTACTTTGCTTAAACTGTGAATTCTTTCTCCAGGATAGTTGGGATTGGTGAATGTGTGTTTTGATTATATTTCAGTCGTGTGTTTGAGTCAGTTTTGTTTTTAATATGTGCCAAACGGTTCGCTTACATGTATACGCGTTTATCTCGCGCTGTCGCTTTGAGAATTAAATAACTTAAAGAAATCAAATAAAATGTTCGTGTAAAATTTTGGCATGCTCAATTGCACCTTCGCTACCTATCCTCGTCCTCTATGTGACAATAAAATCAAAATAATAAAATTCTCGTATAAATATATAAAATAAAAGAAAATATCTCTCGCTAGAGTTTTTCGCGTTCTTGCGTTTCACAATAACATATCCTAATCTAATTTATTATAATATATCAAAAAAGGTTCGTTTCATACGGGCTTACGCCTCCGTGCGTTGGGATTGGTCCTCCGGGACCGTCGACTCGACCACCTCCTCTGCTGCTGGTGATTGGCTGGCCACGACGTCGTCAACCTCGGCTGATCCGGCGGGCTGATCCGCACCCTCGGCAAGAATTATCGCCTCTGCTACCCCTTGTGGTATCTGCTCGAATATTTGCGCGGTCTCGGTGTCCTCGAGACTCGCATACTCCTCATTGGTCGCTTGTGTCGTCGGCGCCGTCGTCTTCGTCATGCCCGCGCTCGGCTCCGTCGCCCGCTTCACGCTGATTGGCTGTTGGCAGTCGTCTACGGTGCAAGCGGAACTCGACGTTGGAACGGATGATTTATCACCCGGTTCCAACGTCACGTACACTATAGCATTTTAGTTAACTAAGGCTGCGTTCGGAATAGCACCTGTGTCTTTTATCTCAAATCTGAAACGTGTGTACCAAGTGGCAACGTTTGTAAGACTTGTAACGGAAAACAGAGTGTTGTCCGTTAAAAACAAAGATTTAAAAGTATAAAACATTGTCTTCAAATTATATAAGTAAACCAATCTGCTCAAACCATTACTCCACCAGCAGTGATGTCCCTTTTTTTAGACGCAGTATTTGCAAACGGCATTGATGAATGCAGCTGTTAAGGAGGAGCGGGAATCGATGAAAGTTACATCAGACAATCCGTCACCGTCGCCAACTGTGGCATTATACAACAACGAGAGAACGTTCTCAAGTTGCCGGTATAACGGAAGAAGAAAGTGTCGGCAACCTTGATGGAGGTATGTCAAAATTCTTTTACAAATCAGTCACAGCTTTAGTCTTTTATAATGACGCTTTCAATGAAACAATTAGTGACATCGTGTATTGCATATAATTTTCAGCAAGTCTCCATATATATACAGGTGGACAACACCTTGTGTGTTGTTTTTGCTCGAGACTTACGAAGCAAATGAGAAAATATTTACCGATAAAAAACAATCTGAAAAGAAAACGTGGGAGGAGGTTTCTGAGATTCTGTGAAACGTAATGGACATAATGTGACGGGACTGCAATGTGTGCTGCCAAACTGAAAAGCTTCAAATAACTACCATAACAAAACCAGTCAAAGATCTGTAACGATAAATCAGGCAATGACATGTAGGAACTTTGCAATTTTTTGAGGTGTGGAAATAGGAAGATAGAGGACTTGTGAGCAACATTTTCTTGATTGTTTCAATACACGTCGTATCTATCTTTGCGTATCATGGATAACATTTTTTCTACAAAAGCATGGTGTTTTCCTGTGGCCCTTGCATCTTTCTCAGGCTTATCTAAAAAGCAAGATGAAGAGAGTGGGATGAGCGATGTACTTTTATAAAATACTTCCTTTATTATTTGAGATGTAAGATAACATTTTTGTTAACGTTACACGAATATATTTTATTTTCATGAGTATAGTTTATGTTCTTTGAATAAGTATTTAATTACCCATACAGCACGAGAACCTTTCAGAAATATCTAAGAAATGTTTCATTCGATGGATTGAAACATCTGATAAATATTTCGAAATGTTTCTCTGCAACAGCTGTGAGACATCTCTGGATTAGTAAAATGTCCGCGATTCTTGTACTTGAAACCTTTCTGAAACCGTACTGAAAGGTTACCAAAATATATCTGAAACCTTTCACAGATATTTAAAAAATGTTTCAACTGATGGAGTTGAAACATGTCATAAATGTTTCAAAATGTTTCCGCAACATCTCTGTGAGACAGCTGTGTGGAATAGCAAAATGTCCGCGATTCTCGCACTTAAAACCTTTCTAAGAAAGTGAAAGGTTTCCAAAATATATTGCCGTATTTTTTTTATTCGGGCGGTCATCCATCCGAGTAGTAACCGCACTCGTCAAAGTTGCTTCACTTCCATGATCGAACGGGCCTCCTCTGGTTCTGATGCTTCATTTCTTTTAGCTTATGTTCATATCGTATATAATTTCGTTATTTCAGGTTTTTCTAAATATGATAAGACGATGAGATGAAAATAATACAAAATAAATGGAAAATAATAAAATGTTTATATTATAATTGTTAAAAATTGTTAAAATAAAATAAAATTGTTAATATAATTGTTAAAAATAATAACAAAACGGCACTAAAAGCACATTTTTCCTTAATACATTGCCACAAGACTGACGAAAATTGCCAAGTCCGCATGATTGACCGCATCTGAAAAAATAAAAAATTACAAATATATGCAATGTCTTTATTACAAATATAAAAATTATACCGTTATTTGTTTTAATTATAAACATTACGGAAAAATAATCATTCTACAGTCAAGAAAAGCACTTACTTATTTTATTTTACTTCTTTCAACCAAGTTTTCTCTCAGTGAAGAATATTTTGGAATATTTGGAAATATCTCCGACACGAGTCAAGAATATTGCTTGGAGTAAATATAATTCTTACAAAGACTTTACGGTACGCTTGCAGTTATACAAGCGTGTGTACCGTTTACTTAATCCGCAAATATATCATAGTCGTTGCAAAAAAGACATTTACTTGAAACAATATTCTTGACTTGTGTCGAGATATTTGAAAACTGTTGGAAAAAAAATATTCTTGGTTGAAAGAAACTGAAAAGAAGTAAAATAAAATAAGTAAAGTGCTTTTCTTTGCTGTACAATAATTTTTTTATGTAAGATATAATAATCTGTAATATTTTAACACGTAGCCATTGTAGAATGGTCGACAACTTTACCGTTTACCTACCCTTTTTTTTAAAAAAGGCGGCATATAAAAGGACGGCGCCGTCCCCGGCACGTATCTAGCGCCCGGAAAGTACCCTGGCGGCGCGGCGGGTGGTGATGTAAATCCTGCTACCGGCGCCACAGTGGGATGAATACGTTATTTTTTTTTTTCAATATTCAATATCTAGAAAATAAGCAACTATAATAAAAAATATGTAAGAAGCAAAGTTGTAGGGTTTTTAAAAATGTATCTAATAATGATAATAGTTAAAACAAAAACACTTTTTTAAACCACTTGTTACAAGTCCATATAATAACGTAATAATAACATGTTATTAATGCTGCTTGTTATTAACGAAACTTTCGGTTTCCTCTCTTCTTTAATAAATGTTATTATTTAAAATTATGTAAACCTAAAAAAAAAACTTATGGCATATATAATATTAGTGTATTATGAAGATGGATCTTACTTTTAATCCAATAAGAGATTTAACGCATCCGGATGCAATTCTAGTTTGTTCTTTGAAAGAATTTTCCTTTTTTCTGACATTACCGGATCTGAAGTAATGAGAAGCATATGTATAACATCTTCATTTGTTGTAATTCTGGATCGTTTCCGTGAATGATGTAAACGTACACTTCTATAATTTTTATGTCATGCTCACTATAAAATACAAACCTGTAAGATAAGATGTTTTATCCGAAAAATTATACACACCACAATACAAATACGTTTATCTATTTTGTATCTATTTATATAAACGTTGCGCATTTATGCTTATTTACGCGCGCACGCTTATTGTTTGCAAATGAGTAGCAAATTATTTGATTTGGAAAAACCGTATGGCATTTTATGGCAAAGTTATCATCTGATAATTAATCTACAATGTGTACTCTTCCGAAATTGATCGATTTCAAGTGGTTCTAATACTTTCCAAAAACTGTACGTTAATTTTAATGTTAAAAATTGGTCTAAACAAAGTTTCAAAGAGATATTGTTTAAATTATTGTTCAGTAAGGTAAACAAATTTTAATCGTGTATCTCACATATTTAATAATAGTATTTTTGATAAGAATAGAGTTTTTTAGATTGTGTACTGTTTAGTTGTATTTTTTCTTGAAATATTTAGCAACGAAACAGAGATATGTAATACACATAAAAAGTTTGATAATACGTTCATGTTCACGTTTCTGTAAAAGTAGGGTAGACCGGGGCACGTTGTCACTTTGGCCTTATTTAAAAAACTAATAACCGGAGGGCAGCACCCGTCATTCTCAAAACGTGTTAGTGTATGCCCATTTTTGGTGTATGCCCATTTTTACAGTCTTGAGATTGCGCCAGCCGTGTTGACGTAAAATCAACTTGAAAGTTTTTTGCGACCGTAAGTAAAATTTTATTGTCTAATATTCAACATACTGGACATAAAGCTTATGTTTTTTTCAGAATAGACCTTCATATTATCTTAAAGTATGTACTTTTACCTACCGCGTGCAGTACCTAACCTTACGAATATCTCAAACGTGTCGGACATGAGGCTGTTTGAAATAAAAAAATGCCCTCGAGGCACGTTGTCACGAATTTGATGGGAATCTATTGCGAATCTTCGGATGACGATAACAAATAAAAATATTTTATGTTTAATCACTGACATGATTATAAAAGAAAAATAGTTTATCAATAAATTGCGCATTCGAGTGGAATTCTTGCCTATTTAGATTAAGACAAAAACTTCGTGCTTTTTGTACTTTTTTGAAATAAAATAAATGTTTCTGTAAAGGATTTTACTTTTTTACATTGCAGCGCACTATAATATATTGATATTTACGTTGTATACAGTTTGGATTACATTTTGCATGCAATTACATTTGATGTGACAACGTGCCCCGTGACCGGGCACGTTGTCACAAGCGACCTGTCGTTATTTATTGTTATGTAACAACTGTAGAGTAACAATCACACAAAATTCGATACTGTCTAATTGAAGCTGAGGGTTCACTCGAAATTTTGGCATATCAAAGTACTCTTAAATATTGAATGTAAAAAATACAAAAAATATTGAAAAAAATGTGTGACAACGTGCCCCGGTCTACCCTACGAAATAGACGTGCTTATATTATTTCGGATCATAATATGAATATTCAGTTTATATATAAGTTAGGAAATATATTTATTTCTTTTTATTGTATTAGTCGCAATTTCGAATTTTGGAAGCCTTCGTCCCATTGTGCGGCGCGGCGGGTGGTGGCACCTGTACGTATGCCGGGGCCGGGGCATAATATTGTGCCGACGACGCAGTGGGCGGCATCGGGACATAATAAACGGTCGACGGCGCAGCGGGCGGTGTCGGTTGGCATCCGCCAGGATGCGGCGCCTGCGATGTCGATGGGTACTGGCCGCGATGTTCGCATCCCGGCGTTGACCGGGTATTTTTACGATTGTAAAAATACCTCGGTCTCCGATTTTTTTCGGTCCTTTGGTTCCGCTACATTTTCTGTAAACATTTTTGAATTAATTTCTTAAAACAAATGTAGCAACACGTTCAGTGTTGCTACATGTCGTCGGTATGACCGGAATCATAACCTGATTCCTGTCAACTTTAACGAATAATATCTCGCGTCGCGGGGCAGAGCGACACTTTTTTCTGCCAGACTCTTTCGTTTCGTGTAAAAACGCGTCGATTGAGCCTAAGTTCATCAAAATCAGAGGTGAGGTGTAAACTGAATAATTACCAAACAAATTAAATAAATTAACAAAGTGCTCTCCTTCGCTGTAGAGAATTAATATTTTTAAGTTCGTACTCTGCGCTTCTCTCGCGGTGTGGGATCCTCATACTGGGAGTGCCTGGACACCATCGCAGGCGTTGCCGCCGACGTCTTTGCCGCCGACGTTTTTGCCGCCGACGTCGTTGCCGCCGGTGTCGTGGTGGTCCACGTCGTTACCGACGTCGTTGCCGCCGGTGTCGTTGACGACGAAGGTTTGCAGTTGCTCGAACCCATTGCGTCTCACAGCAGCCGTTTTCGCAATATCGCCGTACGTGCGTAAAACGCAGTAAAAACGCAGCGCACTGTCCCCAATCGCTATCCCCACCCTGTCCTTCTACTGCGGACCAGGCGCTCGCGTCGCGTGTCGTTGTTGATTTGTCCGTACACGTGTGCTGAAGGAACTAGACTACTTTTCCCCCATATCTCAGTAGGGCTAAAGGATCCCTATTTCGGAAACGCAGCGCAGCGGCCCCCCGCGAGGGCGCCCTCTTCATCTTCGTTCGCGACCTTTTCTACATTTGAATGACGTGGATTAAAGATCTCTCCGTCGACGTACATAGAGTACACATCAGAGCGATTATTTACTTTTGCGTATTTTCTCCGTCGAGTTCCACATACGATTCTACGCGAGCTGTAGGGTAAGTGATCGACATCTTTGGATCGTAATTAACAGAGTGCTTTTTTCTGTACAGAATAGTGGGATCGTGCTGAGCGAGTGCGCAGCACCAATCAACGCGAACGGGGTGTGCCTCCGCCGCTGCGCGGTACCTTCGATATTCTTACAGGAGCTGAAAAACATGTCGGCGATCTATTTGAAAAATAAGAAAGAAAAGAAGCTGAAAAACAGCATAAACAGCTTAAACGGCAAGTAATCTACTTTCGATCGTATATGTTTAGATCTGCCGAGATATGACCAGATCTGAGATAAACCACATCTGGTCAGATCTGCAAATTGTCTCTATTTGGCCAGATCTGAACAGATGTAACCAGATCTGATTAGATATAACTTGATCTGCCAAGATATAATTATTTACCAAATGTATCCAAATCTGCTTTATAGATGTAATTAAAAATCAAGAAGGGATATAAAACGCTATAAAATTATAAATATATCGATTCAATTCAAAAGTGTGCCACTTTATTATAAACTTGGACTCCGATGTACCGCGTACACGTGATTTAAATACCGTTCTTACACCGTTCTTACAAAAAAATACTTATCGTCTTGTGCAAATTATATCTTTGTCATAATTTATTTTGATATAATTATATCAAAAATATTTAATTAAATATCTTTAATTTGCTATGTATATAAATAAAATCTAAAATCATATATATATATATATACATACATATATATGTATATATATATGTACAAACTTATTTCGGTAAATGTTTACAATTAGGGCCCCACCTCCGATGACCTTGACCTTGACATATGTTGTCAAGGTCACCCTCCTGAGTGATCTTTAGAAGGTTTTAGTCGGGGCTTCTTATTAAAGTTATAAACAAAAAAAGTTTGGAAAATATAGCAGCTATTTTGAGTATTGGAAGGCATAAATGACTAATATATATGTCGAAATAGTTCACGCATACATTTTTCACGCGAACCGAGGTTCACGCACACCCCCCTGCTTTCGGGGGAGGTGCGGTAGTCCCGAAATAGTTCACGCATACACTTTCTACGCGAACCAAGGTTTACGCACACCTCCCCTGCTTTCGGGGGAAGTGCGGTAGCCCCGAAATAGTGTACGCATACACTTTTTACGCGAACCGGCCCGAAAGCGGGGTGGGGGGTGTGCGTGAACCTTGGTTCGCGTGAAAAGTGTATGCGTGAACTATTTCGGGGCTACCGCACCTCCCCCGAGAGCAGGGGGGGGTGTGGGTGAACCTCGGTTCGCGTGGAAAGTGTATGCG
The DNA here is from genome assembly GCF_003070985.1 of Temnothorax curvispinosus. Taxonomy (NCBI): domain Eukaryota; kingdom Metazoa; phylum Arthropoda; class Insecta; order Hymenoptera; family Formicidae; genus Temnothorax; species Temnothorax curvispinosus. The sequence continues at coordinate 860 of NW_020226186.1, read as the reverse complement.
TGAATTTTTCATGCGTGGAAAGTTAATATGCGAGATGCCACATGGGTTAGATGACGCGCTTTAAAAGTATTCAACTGTTTAAAGCGCGTCATCTAACCCATGTAAGTATTCTCTGCTTTAACAAAAAGACTTCAATTTATCAACAATTTACTACTTTAAATGTTGTGTTTTGGTAAAGCAACGACTTTCTCGCGAAATAAAGTATTCTCTGCTTTAAAAAAAAACGTAATATTAGTCGTTTATGTCTCTCAGTACTTAAAATAACTGCTATATTTTCGAAACTTTTTTTGTTTATAACTTTTTAATAAGAAGCGACCCCCGACTAAAACCTTCTGAAGGTCACTCAAGAGGGTGACCGTGACAACATATGTCAAGGTCAAGGTCATCGGAGGTGGGGCCCTAATTGTAAACATTTACCCTTATTTCTTACAAATACATATCTATGTATATTTATAAATTGTGATTTTGAATATTAAGAATATAAAATGGGCCCCTCCAACGCCCATTTCCGTGAGAACGCAACCAATATCTTTTTTTCGTCTCTCCGATTTTTATTTACAAATGATACATTTGTAAAAATCAATAACGTCACAACAGACGCTTCTGGCATTAATTTTGTCAGTACCGTCAGAATAAACAAATCTGATTTTTATTATAATCAGTACCGTCCGAATAGACGCTTCTGACATTTACTTTTATTTTATTTTTGTATTATGGGCCCCTCCAACGCCCATTTCCGTGAGAACGCAACCAATATCTTTTTTTCGTCTCTCCGAATTTTATTTACAAATAATACATTTGTAAAAATCAGTAATGTTATGGCGTTGAGCGCATCTCTAAGATTTTTTTTGTATTTTGAT
>NW_020226185.1:0-3849 GCF_003070985.1 Temnothorax curvispinosus | reverse complement strand
GTCTTCGACGTCGAATTAACGTTAAATCGACGTCACCTTTCTGACTGGATTTAATTGTAACTGACGCAGAGCGATGCGAATAAAACTGTTGATTAATAGCGAATTCGGTTGAACGCACCAGTGCGCACTTAGTGCACATTAAAGCCGTCGTATACGAATCAACATAAAGTGTATGTCTAATATAAACGGGTTAAGTCACTAAACCCTCAATTATCTTTATTATATTATACTATTTGGTAAAATATATCTATTAAGCGTTTATCAGTCAAAATATTTGCATTTTACTCTAAATATTAGAAATTAAATTAGTGTACATACGGCTTTAATGTGCACTGAGTGTGCACTAGTGCGTCCAACCGAATTCGCTATAAGATACTTGTAAGGAGACTTTTGGTCGTTACCTCCGGCGCTACCCGACCGAAAATTTTCTAAGTCTCAGTGTCTCATACAAGGCGTGTATGTACAGTAGCGATCGCATGTGTGTGAAGTTACCTAACCTAACATAAAAATTTTGTAGTTCTGATAAAAGTTCCAGAGAGAGCTTTATTTTAAAAAGATTAAGAGTTCCTTGTAGTTTATAAAAAGAGTTTCGCCGATTAATACTACGAAAATTGCAAATAAAAAATGTGTGCTAATTTCACACTCAACTTCAAGACCGAATAGTTTTGAACGGCTTAAAAGTTTCAGTTTACGAATATCTAGAGTTCCTGATACATAAAAAAAAATTTCGATTAATTTAAAAAAAATAAAAATTTTTGAAGATTTTATTTCGATATACGATAGTTCCGAAACATTTCTATTGTCATTTTATTTGCTCCGAACAGTGTTGTTAAACGGGCCGGTTTTTTCGCACATGCGCGACGATGACGGGTGGGGTGAGGCACCGAATACACTGCCGGTGCCGGTACTGCAGGTGTAGAAGAAATGGGCGCCTTGGCGGGCTCGACGTAAGGATAGGCTAGGATAAGGTAAGTATACACCTAATTGGACCCCAAGCTATCGATCAAGCCTACTTAGAACTTGATCCATTCACTCGTTATCGAGATCTCAACATCTCGGGTACTCGCAACCCGTCGCGTCGCGTAAAAGAGTCACGGTCGGTCTCGCTCCGCGTGTACTTAGCGCGAGACACTACCGTGTTTCTTGATTATTTACTTCAATATGGATTCAGATCGAGATTCAAATGAAAAAGGAACAATTAAGAAACGTAAAATTAGGGAATTCCAATTTTCATGGCTAGATGAGAATGCTTTTAAAGGATGGTTGGCTCCTTACCATCAAGAAAATAAAGCAATATATGTACTGCATGCAATAAGACCATCAGATGTTGTAAAACAAATTTGGTTAAACATTCACAGACGGTCAAATATATTAAAAATGTAAATTTTAAAGAAATTGATAATAATGATGAATTACCAGAATTGTCACATAAAGATAAAGTCAAACGAGCCGAAATTAAATTAGCAGCATTTTTTGCTGAACACAATATCGCTTTTGACATCGCAGATCACTTAATTTCACTATTGAAGGATATTTGTGTAGATTCTAAAGTTGCACAGAATTTTTCATTAGGCCAACTTAAATGTACAAATATCGTTAAAGATGTAATAGCAAAACGCGAAGTCAAAAAAATTGTTGATAATTTACAGTCTTCTAAATTTTCTATTTTAATCGACGAGAGTACCGATATTTCAGACACAAAATTAATGTGCGTGCTTGTTCGATATGTTTCTCCTTTAAGTAAAAAAGTTGTGACACAATTATTAGAATTAGTATCTTTTGCGAAAGATCGTTTCGCGAGTAAACTTTTTGAAGCTTTCAAAAAACTTTTAAAAGAAAAAACATTCCAATTAAAAATATTTTCGGATTGGCAAGTGATAATGCATCAGTAATGACTGGATGCAATAATTCTTTTATGCAACTTTTAAAATTAAAAGCATCGTGATTAGTAATGTTAAGTAATGTTAAGATGTATTTGCCATTGATCCTCCGCGATTGTAGCTAGTAAAGCTTGCGCTAAATTGCCTTCATCTTGTGAACATTTAATTAGAAGTATTTATATTTATATTTCGGGGCTTTCGGGCAGTGCGAAAAGAAGTTCAAATTTACGAGAATTTAAAACATTCTTCAATGTGGAAAGCAATATAAGTTATTAAAATTATCAAATACTAGATGGCTCATTTTACATAAGTTAGAATTCTTGAAAATTGGGAGGTTTCAAAAAATTATTTCAAAGTAGAAGTATTTGAAGACAAATAAAAATCTGCGGAAATTATGTTATCACAATTAGACGATAACACAATTAAAACATATTTTTTATTTTTAAAATATGTATTAAATTTTTTTAATAAGTTTAATGCTTTATTTGTTTATTTCAATCGCGTAAAATTTTACTTCACAAATTATTAGAAATTAACCAACAATTAATTCGTGAATTAGCTCAAAATTTTATGACTGTAAATTCATTAAAAGATATTAGTAATTTAAATGTAGTTGACGAACAAAATATATTACATTTGGAAAATGTATATGTTGGATCAGAATGTGAAAATTTTTTAGAATCATTATCTTTGGAATGTAGACATCAAATGAAATTAGCATGTTTAGCTTTTTACGGCAGTTCAAGAAATGCTAAAACGTTTACCGTACAAGAATCCTCTTTTTGAACATTTAACTTTTTTAGAACCACAGATTGCTTTTTATGATGAAAATAGAATAAAAATTAAAGATTTATCTCATATTGCCATGATTGTAGAAGATATAGATATTACTAAATTAAATGTTGAATGGAGAATGTTCGGCGTATCGCCTTGTACATAGTTGTAAATAATCGTTACACAGGCACACCAAAAGTAAAAAGTTGGTTGTTCGCTAGACTATACCACCATACCTATATGCCACCATACCTATATGTTTTCGGAATCGCTGAATCCAAATCTGTTGTCTGTTTTACCCCATCACGTCAGGTTTCGTCCCTAACCTAAAAAAATATCTCAGAATCGCTAAAACGGTTCTTTTAATATTGTAGCGGTCAGCCATCCGCCACAAGCGCGCGACAAGTAACACGGACTACGACGGAAAGCGCGCGGCGCGGGCGGCAGCATGGGCTTGCGCGGCCGGATAGTTCAGCGCGCGCCCGCTACGCGGTGCATCACCGGCTCCCTTGCTCGTAAGGAAAATTCTACATCGACCTCTATACATATAAAGGGCAGCTCAGAGGGGTTTCTTCAGCGATCGGCTCACCAGTCGGGGCGTGCTACTACCGGGGCCCTTGACATAATCTCTTTTGGAGACGGAGCGTGCTCTTCAGGGCCTCCGTTTGATACGGCGTGTGCTCATTTCGGGCCTTCGTTTATACCTGCTTTGCAGGGCATTAACTCTCCTCGGTAAGAGTCGACAGACTCCCTGCCGTGGAAAGGTTTCCTGGGTCGTTTACGACCTAGCTCACCGGACAACACCGAGACCAAAGCGCTGCCTTCTCCAATTCCGATTCCGACTCCGATTCCTGTATCTGAGGCCAAGACGAAGGGTCTGTTCCTGAATTCCAAGGTGGATACTTTCCTCCCGTGAAAGCCACACCTCATCGACTGGCCAACTCGAGTACCACGCATCCAGCTCCAACCGGAGCGCTCTGTGGTGACGCACATACTGGCCTCGTCTCCAAGGACTTCAAGACTTTTCTCCAAGCTCAGCCTCCTCGAATCTGACTGTCGGGACAATACGCAACACACCGCGTTAACACTACACATTTAATCTCCTACACAAATCACACACATCCACTTATCCGTACACATCCAAGAAATAGTTTACCTGTACATGCATGAATAAATAGAGCGAGATTTTACTTAA
>NW_020226184.1:0-1490 GCF_003070985.1 Temnothorax curvispinosus | reverse complement strand
CGCGCGCAGAGATGAGCCGAGATGGTAATTAGATTAGGTATGCATGGAGTAACGTGATTAAGTAAAATATGTCGAAACAAATTTTGTAGCATAATAATAGTCGAGAAACGTTATTAGTTACAAGCGACATGTCTTGTATGGAACCATGGCAAATAATAGAATGCCACTACTGACCGTTTACTTGGTGTACGGCGACGATCAGGCCGCAAAGACCCAATACTTTAGCAAAAATCAGAATCAAGATCATGCCGACGAAGAGACGAGGCTGTGCTGAACAATACCTCTCACCCCGGGATCGCCCACAATGCCAATAGCAAATCACTGTCGCTGAACTTGACGGCAACGCAAAGTGCGCCAGGATGGACACGACGTCGTTGAGCGCATTCATACGCTCCACCTCCTTCTGCTCGATCTTCTTTATCTTGCGCAGTTTTGTGCCTGAAAAACAATTGTCTTGGATAAAACAATGTTACACACTTTTCACTAACATAGAGTTATTCAAAATATCAAAGATTTTGTAAAATCCAAAAGTACTTCATTCCTTCTTAATTAATTAACAAATTAACTAACATAATTAAAAATCATAAAATATAGATATAAATGTACCTTCGCGAATCGTTTTGAGCAAGTTGTTTCACGGATCGACCAATGGAATATTTCAGATTGACGGATTTCTTTAGCTGACCATTCACAATGCTTTTCAGAGACCTAAACTTTGGCAGATTGATTGCAATCATCTTCGCGATATCGCTGTTTGTCAAAAATAACGGCGCCGTGAATCCGTTGGTGACCGATGAAAGAGACAGCGATGGTAGAAGTGGCGGGATGTTGCACGAAAATGAGATGAATCTTGACAGGGTGAGACCAGAGATGAGCGGAAATAGTGGAAAATCCTGCAATGCTAGATCTGTCTCGTCCGCTCCCAGTTGGCCTAAATGATTCGACGATGTTGGTGTCAAACGTTGGCTTAATAGAGGACTATCCAACCGACTTCCGCTCCTGTTCAGCAAGTGTGGAGATATAAAACCTGAAAACATCGTGCAAAATAAATTATTATTACTCTTGTTACCTTTTTAAGAAACTCACTCAAATACGATTACTATAAGTGATAATAATTAACATAACTAACATACCATTCATGGAGAGAGGAGACATGATTTCTCCTGGTAGTGGTGGCGGTGGTAGAATGTCCCTGCCGATGCTCATGAATCTTCCCCTGATAAGAGTGTTGTTAACAAACGCCATCGTGGGCATAAAATTGTTGAAAGCGTTACTCGACGAAGCCGGTGACAATTGTGACGGTCGCAACCTACCACCCCGACTTGAGGTGCATTGATCGCCGAGACTTGGATATGCCTCGCTGCCGGACGGCTCTTGACTCGAAACGTAATGTGAACCGTATAGATTATCATTGTAGTCCTGAATCATGTAGTAATTTGTTTCCCTGCAACGAGAGAAAATCATTGATTATATAAAAAAGTATAAAGCTT
>NW_020226183.1:0-3005 GCF_003070985.1 Temnothorax curvispinosus | reverse complement strand
AGTTGAACAATTTATTCGTATAATCTCCTGTGCTGAGTAATAAATCAATGTTAGTTTGTTTATAAAAGATATTTTACGAAAAATATCAAACAACATCGAACCTAATATTATATAAATTATTTGTTAATTATAAAACAGTAAAATTTTATAGATGATTTTATCAATAGCTTCTAGACTAATAATAAAATACTAAATATTATTAAAAAATTAAAAGTTTTTTGTTTTTTAGTTCTTACTACGCAGTAGCAATAAGAAGCAAAATATCGACTAGAAAAACATATTTAAAATGAAAATTTACAATCTATAAGGATAAATAATCTCGAGGAAACAAAGTTACATTTAATCATATTTCGTTTTTCAAAACTGTTATTTCTATAAGGTATTATATATTCTATGTATATCATTAACGAGAGATAAATAATAAATTATTATTGTTTTTAACGACTTACTTTGTATATTACACTTGTGTGCGGATTAAAATACAGTTCTGTGCACTTGTGTAACAATTAATTATGCGCTATCACCACGAAAACCGTTAATATGAAGGATAGTTCAGCGTAACTGCCGTCCGACCATCTCGAAAGAACATTGAATACTGACTACAATATGGGAACTTTCCATCAAACGGCACAAGTCGACACCAACGTCGTTATATTTTTTTTTTTTTTTGCAATGAGTAACGGACGAGACGACACTTGTGTTACTTGCTGGATAGCTTTCAATGTCAATCTTTGATATTTTTGAATATTTGTGGACAAAGATATCTACAGGAAGATCATAGATCATAAATAATAAATAATACATGTGTTTGTTTATATGTTAATTTTAAGAAGTCGTTTCCGTCAGTTGATGTGCTTCTTCAAATCAGTTAGATAATACTTGTATAATACATTTATCGTTAAATACAGCTGTAAGATCATGTCGATATAGAAGATGTTTCTTACCAAATTTTTAACTACGAATTTTTTGTTCCCGATAATAAACATCGAGGCGCACAGAGTCCCTGAGTTATAAACGATTGGAAAAGAAAATCTTATTGAGAATTAAGCTTATAATTAAAACAGTTATAATACATTTTTTGAAAAAATATATTTATATTGTATAAAATATAGCATTTTATTTCAGAAATTCACAAAAAACTAATAAGAGAAATTGAAAATTAAATTTGATATATTCAGCTACAAAGTTACAAAAATATTTAAAGAAACAGTAGAATAAAAATTATAAAGCACATGCATAATTTACTATTAATCACAGATAGCAATAAATTATATATAGACATATATATATATATATATATGTCACAAGAATTTGAAATTATGTTGATAACTGAAATTATTAATAGAAACGAAATATGCTTGATCTGAAAGATTATTTCGCTATATTTTAACGCTGATGTATTAATTTAAATTTGTATTATAAAAGTAGTCTTAGCTAACTATAATAAATAAATGTAAAGATTGTAAAGTATATATAGAGAGAAATAAATGTAATAAAAATCTAATAAATAAATGGAATTTGTGATTATAAAATATACCTTGTCAAGAAAGAGAGTTGCTTTTTAGTATAAATATTACAAAATATCCATACCTCTTCATATTCCGAAAAATTAATAAATATATAAAATATGGATAGTAGACAAAATAAAAATTTATGAAGTAGACAAAAATATGCAACGTGTAAGATGATTAAAATGAGGGTTATGAATAATATTAAATTATAAAAAATCAACAGAAATTTTTATTTTATACAGTAATTAGTACTGTTTAATTACAATTTTTAGTACAATGCGACGTCATTATTTCGTGTTTTCTATTCAAAGTCAAACAACGATTATAATTAATTATAATTATTATTAACATATGTAGGTATCGCTATCAGAAAATGATACTATCACATAATATCTACAAAATATTATATACTCAGTTGAAACAATTCATTCGCATAATCTCCTATACTGACAATGCGTAATAAATCAATGTTAGTGCGTTTATAAAAGATATTTTACGAAAAATAACGAATTACCACGGCAGCTACTAAAAATTCATGAGGTTCACGAGAATCTGACTTGCTCACTGTTGGAATTAGTGCTGAGAAAAGTTTATACCGAAAGGTAATTCAGAAAAACCTTAGAAATAAAAATCTCGTCATTGACTTTTTACAAAAATATAAATATCTTGCAAATTTAACGCAGGTACATTTCAAGCACACGCTCGACATTCCCGTTTTATCCGAAAAAGGAAAAGTAACGCGGTATTCTACGAACCGCTTCTTAAAAATACCAAACTGGATACTAGAACTTTATATTGTCCACGAATCATATTTTGTATAATTTATTAACGAACGGATCCACTAGTATGTGCGTAAATTCTCAATGTCAGCAACCGATATTCACAGAGGCATGGATCATTATCGATATGTGTAATCCCACCGTATGCCGCACAATAACGATCGCTCTATGTTGTAGCAGAAGGTATAACGTACAAAATAATCGTGTATTAAGTACCTGAATACATCAGTTTATAGGTTTTCTTTGAATTTGCAGTTGCGCCATTGCGTTCGCACACTCGAATGCAACTAATTAATAATCCTGATTGCCACTGCATCAATTGATGAACCCTCCTTGTTAGGTATCTAATTAATTCACTTTTGTACATAAAGAGTATTAGAGAATAAAGAATTCTTGCACGTTTAACTGAAGTCTTGTGATAGTAGTTTGCAAATTAAACCTCTAGCTTGTTGTATGATTGTAATTTATTTCGCAGCGTCGCGGCTACCAATAGCGACTGTTCAATAATGACCAGTAGGAATTCAACGAACAAATTCCATGACATAACGGTGGATTATCGAGTTTAATTATTACAATATCGTTCTCGATGTAGCTTCTTTGAGGTATCATTATTTAAGACTAGTCTCACTAATAACTTATGTTTTATTTATTTATTTATTAAAATATACGTTTGTGATTATGACTCGATGTACCTTTCATGCAACATATAAAAATT
>NW_020226182.1:0-3152 GCF_003070985.1 Temnothorax curvispinosus | reverse complement strand
TGCGCGAGTGACAACGAAAGTCGGCTCGTAGAGTATACCGTTAGCGTGTTATATGACGTCATCTTGAATCCTAGGCTTGTTGTTGTAATTTATTTGACATGCTCCAGAAATATTGGTATTCTGTTCATTGTAAGACGGTAGAAAAGGAAGCAAATGCGATTCCGAGGAGTAATCAGCATAATCTGAGTTCCTGTTCGTCACGTTAGTCGAGTTGCTCGTGTTCATGTGATTCCAATAAGCGTTGTTTTGTTACTGCGACGAATTCGGCACGCGTCGATTATCCGGCAAAGGATGTGCAGTTTTGTCGGATTGCTGCTCATTGTGCACTTCGCCCGAACACTTAGACTTGCTAAGCTGAGAAGTGGTCGTGAGCGGAGAGGGCGGAGGAACTTTTGCCACGTGTAACACTTTGCCGGCGCTACCGTGGAAGCTCTTTCTCATCAAACGGCTTCTTTCGAGATTTGGATTGCTAGTATTTTCAGATCCATTGTTGCCGGCGAACTCCAGGTGTCCCCGATAAGTAACCACTCAGTGTTTGACTTACATCATTGCCTTTTAGACCAACGCTGGAATCGTCTACTGACTGTTTCGGTAAGGCGGATGATCTTTCCGTATTCACATTTGCCTAGCCATCCTGCCTTTCTCGCAAATCTGGCATACTTCTGTTCTTCCTCTTGATCAATCCGCCCATGAGTAACCTTCTGCGAATCTTATGCTGCTTCTTGCCCTGCTTCTGCTCAACCGTATTGTTGAGCTGTGTATTTCTGACGACAGTTGCGTTAATCTCGGTTTCTTTTGACTTCTTGATCTTTACCCCTTTTGGAGACGGTGACAACCTATATGGTGCCATCGAAAAACCTTTTGACACATTCTTATTCCTCTCTTCGCTACTTGCGCGTTTCTTATCTTTCTTATTGTCCTCGCAACGTTTCATGCGGCTAAACAAGCCGGTTCTTTGCGTTGGGCGATCATACAGCATGTATTCCTCGTCCTTGATGACGTTCACCGCTGTCGCTTTACTACGTAGAGTCTTCTTCTTCGGCAAAGTAGCGTAAATCTCGATACTCTTCGTGGTAGGTTTATCTATCACCGCTGTTGGTGCGTTCACGAGAAGTTCCCGACTATTTTGTCGAGAATAATTGCCTTTATCTCGCAAACATTGCCTTGAATGTTGGCTCGATTTACTGTTCTCTCGAGAGTGTCTTCCTTCAGGTGCCCCATCTATAAAAAAAAAGAACGTAATGAGTAAAATATGTATTTTTATTTATTCTGCATGTGTTATCAGAGTAATTGATATCTCGATTCCTTACCCTTCTTGTCACCATTAACAGTAACCTGTTCCTGCAGCATTCTCCTATGTAAACTCCTCGTTCTCATGACGCAAGTATTGTGTTTCATTCTTGCTATCGTGATTGTGTGAGGATTATTATACGGAGCGTCCATCGCAGCTCTGGCTTTGTTGCTGGCCGCACTACACAATGTAATGGCTGTGTTAAGATCGCCAGAATCTTCGGCGGCACGAGATTTATCCAGCAACGCGTCCGTTTCTTTACATAATTGTTCGCAATTGTCGCGGGAAGAAGGTTGGTAACCTTCCGGTATTTGAGCAAGCTAGTAAGAAATGATATCCAAATTACAAAAAAGTACGTACAGGCTGATAACGACCTCTCCTACACTTTTCCACGACTTGCTCCCACCGGGGCCCAATTTCCTTGACGGTGGTATCGTCGAAATAGATCCACACCTAAGGATTAGTTTTATCGCCATGTTAAGTCGTGCTACAAAGCTGGAGTCGCTGTAGCAAAACTATAATACCTTGGTGGTACGAAGGTAACACTGACCTTCAATTTCATATGGAAGAAGAACGTAGAATAATGTTTCCCGTAATAGATAACAACTCCTACGAGATTATGCACGGTGGAGGCGCCCTGTCGTGAGTCTACCACGCTATGGAAGACGTCACTTAGTCAAAGGGACGTACCCACGGTCGCAAAAACGTCCATGATATGCTCCAATGACGCTCGTTTGCTGTCCCAGACGACGCCGATGGAAACTATTTCCAGTCGATTCATCAAGGTTCGACAGATTTGAATTTTCGCACCGCAAGAACTCTGAGAATAACAAACGAAAAGAAATATATATTTCTATTGTAATATTATCAAATCTTGAAACAAAATGATAATATTTACAAAAAAAAAAGAAATATTAAATCAAAACTTATATATATGCAATCTATAGGGGAGAGTGGACACCCTTGAACCACGTTTTTTCAAATCACATTAAAAATGATTTTTAATAACTTTATTATAATATAAATGAGACTATTCGATGTTTAATATAATAAACTTTGTTTGTAAATGATTTAAAAAGTAAATTTTCAGAAATATTTTGCAAAAATAATGATATTTCGAAATGCTGCGTTTTTCACAGTGGACCAAAAGCGTGGGGTCGATTGAGCCATAGTGTAGGGTACACTGTGACATGTAATGTGAAAGGTAGGGTATTCTGTGACACGTAGAAGAGATCTAATTGAAAACTGAAAACAAAGCCTCACAGCGACTCGATTACATGTGATCTGTAACTAAAGGGTGAAAAAAGAGAAAGTAAGCGTAGTTCTGTAAGCGTGGAACAGAAGACCCCATCAACCTGCGTCACATTGGACCCCACTGAACATTGATATTATTTATCGTAAATATTTCAGATACAAAACAATTAAACGTTCTTGTGCGTACTTTGGTATTGAACCTAGATCCCGACGAACGTCTTATGAATTTTTTTTTAACTGTAGAATCTTTAGAAATCCATAAATATCAAAAAGTTATGACAAGTAAAAATTTACTTTGCAAGGCTCCAATTACATATCTGCCTTTAACTAAAGTATATATGCTTATTTTGGCATAATTTTTTGATGGAAGTTATATGTTTTGAAAACGAAAGTTTTCATAACCACCGTCACTATTTTGCAGAACGTTAATACAGAAAACTCGCACTGTCACATTGGACCCCGTGGCTCAAGGGAGCCCACTCTCCCCTAATCTTCTTATAAGAATTTCAATTTTTTCTTGATTAAACTATATATAAATGACTTTATTCAAGTGAATTTTCTTCGTTTAACGCAATATAATCTGTAATTTCCACGTTGAAACTAAAGA
>NW_020226181.1:0-1273 GCF_003070985.1 Temnothorax curvispinosus | reverse complement strand
CATGCCAAAAAAGAGGTACGGCCATAGGCCTAATAGATAGGGCATTTTTGTTGTCACATCCTTCCTTGCATGCTAAAAATCTCAGACTGGTCATTGAAATCTTACTCAATAATTGTTACCCATGGAATTCATCTTTAGAATTTTGCGCGAACGTCTTAAGTTTCTGTTTAACAGAGACTCGAATACGAATGTGAGACAGAATGAAGAGGAGGTTACTCCTTTTTTCACGTTACCGTACGTCTCGACGATTACTGAAAAGCTTAGGAACGCCACAAGGGATTTGAATGTGAGACTGTCTTATAACAGCTTAAATAAGATGCGTACATTCATCAAGGCGCACAAGGATAGTCTCCCACGGTCGAATAAATGTAACGTGGTTTATAAGGTGAATTGTAATGATTGCAACGCTTCTTATGTGGGCCAAACGAGTAGGCAATTGCAAACAAGAGTCAAGGAGCATCGTAATCATATTAATTGAAGTACTCCGAATCATTCTAGAATGGAATCATGATTTCGATTGGAATAGCGTTGAAGTCTTAGATAATGAATCCTATTGTTATAAACGTTTGATTTCGGAGATGATATGCATAAAAAGGCAGGCGAATGGTTTGAATTCACAGACCGATGCGGAGGGTTTACCGGTCGCGTATTTAAATGTGATCGAGAGACTGTTTAAAATTTAGAACAACTTTATGCGAGAGTTTATCCCCTCCTCTGGTTTATACACCAATCTCTATTATGTTAACCTTCCCACCTATGCCTCACTCATTCGCGACGTTTCGAACCGTGAAGTTTGTTGTTACAATTCGATATTCCGGTCTGCAATTGCTCTGTAAGTAAATCCATCTGATTTTAACATAGATAATTTACGCCTTTACCACATTGCGACTCCGTTTGATGGTACAGGTAGGGCTTTTGAATCTTTCTTACCCACCTGGTCTTTCAACCTGGCGAGATTATTTCTAAGATGCGAGGGATGTGGAGCGAGTGCTTACCGGCGTATCTGGAATTTTGGCAACGGTACAACACATCCGTAGGATTTCAATCCTTGTTTTTTTAAATTTTGACTGCGTCTTTTATACTTTGTTCGTCTATTGACTACGCCTTATACTCGACTTCTTTTTTATTATCTTTGTTAATCTTCGTACTTGACTTTATGTAACTTTTAACGCTGAAGAGGACACGAATAATGTGTCGAAACGTACGGTAATATATATATATATTTATTTTTATAAATTGTTTGCGCTTTGATTACCGCGCTTGGCTCTAATTG
>NW_020226180.1:1575-4658 GCF_003070985.1 Temnothorax curvispinosus | reverse complement strand
GTCGACGCCACTTTCGCGTTGGTGTTGTGCTAGCACAAATCTGCCTTGTACGTCTAGCTAGCGTACTTGGCTAAAAGGGGGCTACCTCCCACGGGAATAAACGGGGGCTACCCCCCCCTCTCTCTACCTTCGTTGACGTTAGGTCTCGTTTGCGTTAGGTATTTCGCGTTAGGTTTCGTTTCCGCGTTGCGCTAATGTTCACGTTGTTGCGTTAGCGTTTAACGTCTTCGCGTTGCGGTGATGTATTTCACGTTTTTGCGTTGCGTTAGTGTTCGGTAGGCAGTCGTCAACAAGCGAGAGGCACATAGCCATCGTAGGCCATAGTAAGAAGTCCGACTTGTGTCAAATCGTTAAGCGAAACGGAAACAGGGCAAATAAGGCATTTCGAGTTTGATTTCGAAGTTCTTACGGCAAGTGGGAAGAGGGCCGAAATTTGATCGTATTGTTATTTCAATCGTATGATTTTTTTTTGTGTTATACGTTGTGTCCGTCCAAGTACTGGAAGCCCTTCACTGGAGATCTCGGTCGCGTGAGCGTCCTAGTAACGAGCCCGGATGGGCAAGTGGCTAAGTCGAGGCAATCGCGCCCGATATGCTCTCTCTTGGGGTGGGGTGTTGTGACGTTGCGGTTTCGCCGCGGCGTGGCAGCGCTCCGCCGCCGTCACAAGGCGCGGATTGCGCGCCCGAGGACGGCTCACGAATCAACCTTCGATCTCCAGGGGCGTATTAAAGTTGCGATTCAAATATTCATTATTGTTTTTTGTCTTTGCAATAAATGTTAATCTCTTTTGTTGTTAATTGTTTGAGTTCGTACTTTCTGTGTCGCCCGTCACAATTCGCGCTGCCCTATATCACCTTCGTCCCTGAGTAATACGCCGAGCTGGTCGATTTCTCGCACGCCGTTTAATTACGATAAACGTTTCGATAATTTGTGATAAATTTCGCGTTAGTGGACGCGGGATACCGCGTCTGGCGCCCAACACTCACGTTCGCGTTAGAAATTCGGTTCGTGCGAGAGATCCGTCGGAGAGGCCTGACATCCTACTCTCCCGCAACTCCCTTTTGATCCGGCTTTGCGCCCGAACGGGTAAAAAGTCGTGACAAAATTTGGCGCCCAACGTGGGGCCGCCGAAAGATCGCCGAAAGGCACGACAAGGGCTTGCGTAAGCGCGACAATAATTTCGCGCGGGTGACGACCGATTAATTGAGTCTTTTCTTTCAGAATTTTTTTTTTGTGTGAAATAAAGAAACTTTCTCACCCCATTTTTGTTTTATTTTGTTTAATACGATATTATATGCGATATATTTTTGTATTATTTTGTTTTCTGCGATATGATGTGTGCTATATTTTTGTGTTTCTCATGTATTATATGTTTCGCACATTTTGTCTAACCTTTTCTTTCAGGACTTAATTATTCGTTTCGATCGCGGTGAACTATTTCGGGTGGGTCAAATTGTAAGTTCGCGATATTATACGAAGTCGCGTATAGCGTTAGAATGTGGTGAGAGTCGGAGCGTGATGGTATCGGAACTCGGTGTTTACGTCGAGCCGGCCGTACCGGCAGAAAAACTTCACCGCTATAGCGTGTTGTCTTCGCATTCCTTCGTGTGTGTTTGCTCGCGTGTACTATTGTTTGCGTGTGTTAGTGCTCGCGTATATTATTATTCGCGTGTATTATCCTTAGCTAGGCTCGCTACGATTGAAAAGCGAGGAATGTTGTTGACTTCGCGAACGGTTTGACTGAACGATTTTGTGGCCTTTTCGGGAACGCGTTAACGTTCGTGTTTCTCGCGTTATAGAAATTCGAGATTGAAGTAACCGTGAATAGTATCCTCGCGTTACGATGGATTCTGTCGAACTTAGCGACGAGTGGATCCTCCTCGCGAACCGTGAACAGCGGATGGGCGAGTTAACTCGACGAGGGTTATCCGCGGAAGGGACCGACACTGAATTGGCCCTCCGGTTACTACGTTTGCTACGTCGCGGCGGAGACTCGGAAGGCGCCTCCGCGGTAAACCATCCGGTAGATACAGAATGCCTACAGGTTCCCGCGGGGAATACGCACCCGGATAGTCCGTCCGCGGATAGGATCGCGCGCCTCTCCGGCTCCCCGCCGGACCACGACAGCTTAAATGGGACCCTTCGGGACTCGGGCCATAATTCCGCTGCCGACGCCTATAACACGATGCGTAAATGGAATTTGAAATTCTCGGGCGCGCGCAGCGAAGATGCGGAAACGTTTTTGTTGCGCGTGGAGGAGGGCCGCGAATTAATTCCCGTCTCAGATGCAGACATTTTACGATGCCTGCCGTTCTTCTTATCGGGTATCGCGCTGCATTGGTTCCGCGGGATCAGGGATAGCCTGACTACCTGGGCCGCGTTTAGGGAGGAATGGCGTACGCGCTTCGGGGACCCCGACTTCCAATTCGCGCTTCGCGACGAGATAATGCGGCGTACGCAGGGGGAGACAGAACCCGTCGCGGACTTTTTGACGTGCCTCAGCTCGCTATACGATCGGCTATCGCCGCCGTGGCGCGAAGAAGAGAAGGTCGGCTACGCGCACCGACACCTTCTACCTCGATTACAGACTTTGATTCCTCGGGACGCGGTAACTAATATGAAGGCGCTCGAGCGGTGGGCCACGCGAGCCGAGACTAGCTGCCGCGCCGCGCAAACTTATCGGGCACCTCCCCCGCCAGAGCAATCCTTATTTCCGGATCTCGCATATCGGGTAGCTAAAGGCGCGAATCGCATATCTCTGCAAAATTAGCCACGAAATATCACGGTCCGTTTGTCGTTCATAAAATTCTGTCGCCGGTAGTCTACGAACTCGCCGATCCCCTCGGTAACGTAATCGGAAAAGTCCATATTAAGGATTTAAAGCCTTATCGCGAGTAACCACTCCTACTTATTTAGGTTTCTTTTCGTTGCTTGCTTTCCCTTTAATGTTATGTTGAAGTTATGTTACGTTTCCTCCCATAGACACCCAATAAATTACTAACCACCACGTTTAGAGTAAGATCTTACCCTGGAACCCACCCCGAAACCTCCGTTCGTTAACTCTTAAATTGCGAGAAACCCTG
>NW_020226180.1:0-1475 GCF_003070985.1 Temnothorax curvispinosus | reverse complement strand
GTCGACGCCACTTTCGCGTTGGTGTTGTGCTAGCACAAATCTGCCTTGTACGTCTAGCTAGCGTACTTGGCTAAAAGGGGGCTACCTCCCACGGGAATAAACGGGGGCTACCCCCCCCTCTCTCTACCTTCGTTGACGTTAGGTCTCGTTTGCGTTAGGTATTTCGCGTTAGGTTTCGTTTCCGCGTTGCGCTAATGTTCACGTTGTTGCGTTAGCGTTTAACGTCTTCGCGTTGCGGTGATGTATTTCACGTTTTTGCGTTGCGTTAGTGTTCGGTAGGCAGTCGTCAACAAGCGAGAGGCACATAGCCATCGTAGGCCATAGTAAGAAGTCCGACTTGTGTCAAATCGTTAAGCGAAACGGAAACAGGGCAAATAAGGCATTTCGAGTTTGATTTCGAAGTTCTTACGGCAAGTGGGAAGAGGGCCGAAATTTGATCGTATTGTTATTTCAATCGTATGATTTTTTTTTGTGTTATACGTTGTGTCCGTCCAAGTACTGGAAGCCCTTCACTGGAGATCTCGGTCGCGTGAGCGTCCTAGTAACGAGCCCGGATGGGCAAGTGGCTAAGTCGAGGCAATCGCGCCCGATATGCTCTCTCTTGGGGTGGGGTGTTGTGACGTTGCGGTTTCGCCGCGGCGTGGCAGCGCTCCGCCGCCGTCACAAGGCGCGGATTGCGCGCCCGAGGACGGCTCACGAATCAACCTTCGATCTCCAGGGGCGTATTAAAGTTGCGATTCAAATATTCATTATTGTTTTTTGTCTTTGCAATAAATGTTAATCTCTTTTGTTGTTAATTGTTTGAGTTCGTACTTTCTGTGTCGCCCGTCACAATTCGCGCTGCCCTATATCACCTTCGTCCCTGAGTAATACGCCGAGCTGGTCGATTTCTCGCACGCCGTTTAATTACGATAAACGTTTCGATAATTTGTGATAAATTTCGCGTTAGTGGACGCGGGATACCGCGTCTGGCGCCCAACACTCACGTTCGCGTTAGAAATTCGGTTCGTGCGAGAGATCCGTCGGAGAGGCCTGACATCCTACTCTCCCGCAACTCCCTTTTGATCCGGCTTTGCGCCCGAACGGGTAAAAAGTCGTGACAAAATTTGGCGCCCAACGTGGGGCCGCCGAAAGATCGCCGAAAGGCACGACAAGGGCTTGCGTAAGCGCGACAATAATTTCGCGCGGGTGACGACCGATTAATTGAGTCTTTTCTTTCAGAATTTTTTTTTTGTGTGAAATAAAGAAACTTTCTCACCCCATTTTTGTTTTATTTTGTTTAATACGATATTATATGCGATATATTTTTGTATTATTTTGTTTTCTGCGATATGATGTGTGCTATATTTTTGTGTTTCTCATGTATTATATGTTTCGCACATTTTGTCTAACCTTTTCTTTCAGGACTTAATTATTCGTTTCGATCGCGGTGAACTATTTCGGGTGGGTCAAATTGTAAGTTCGCGATATTATAC
>NW_020226179.1:877-1322 GCF_003070985.1 Temnothorax curvispinosus | reverse complement strand
TTTTTCTAGCACCGATGCTTTAATTCAAAACACAATAAGAAGTACTTTTAAAGAATGCACCGTCATTACGGTAGCACATCGTTTGAATACCATTATAGACAGCGATCGTATCATCGTAATGGAGAATGGCTCTATTGTGGTAGGTTCCTCCAATTTAATAAGGCATATGTTAGAAAATATATGTTAGGAAGAATATTGATTTTAGTAAACGCAACTAGATTTCCGAAAAATTCTTTTTTATAATTAAACGTGGTTTTTTCGCAGTTGATATCTCATTGGACAATACATATTCTTTTCTGAGAAATATCAGTGTATTATATACATAGAGTAGTCAAGTTTTTTGGAAAATCTTATAACTTTCTCAGGGAGAGTTTCTTATTAGGTATTTTTTATAAATGAAATTGTCACGCCAACAGGAATTCGGTTGCCCATACGAGCTGTTGCA
>NW_020226179.1:0-867 GCF_003070985.1 Temnothorax curvispinosus | reverse complement strand
GAATGTCCAGATTTGAATTCTGGCTGCAGAGGTCATATTTTTCACAATAAAGTTATAGTTTGTTTCCAAGAAATGTTTATTTAGCATTATTAAATTAATTATCAATTTAATTACGTGTACATTTCGTATTTAACTTGAGACTGTGTTTCAAAACCGACAGTACTCTGCAGATGGCTGAGCTGCAAAAGATTGTATATTGCAAAAATATCATTTGTGGGAGATTTAGTCCCGTTAATTTTTCCCGTCGCTTACACATTTGGCACAGAGATCCAGCTCAACTAATAAAGAAAATTTCTATTACTTGTAAAATTAAATTTTACTACAGGAATCGAATTAAACAAAAAGGAAGAAATGCGATACATGGAAAGAAGCTAGTAAAATACAGCATGTAGAAAAAAAAAGAAGAAATGCATTACGTAACTGCAATTATACAACGTATGTAGGACGATTATCATTAACGACGTTTCTTAATTGTGGCATTACCTTTTGGTAATGCTTAAAGCCAATGACATAGTTTCAGTAAAGAATTGACTGTAAAAAAGCGTGCCTCGAGACGGCAAAGAAAAAGGAAAAATTCTTTATTCATTGTTTTCATTTTTTTTCTATATTAGTTTGAAGTCGTCGAATTTATAGAAAGTGCGAAAACATGGATAAGGACACGACTGACATGAAGCCAAACCCCAAGGAGACCGCGAATATCTTCAGTGTTCTATTTTTCTGGTTTGTTATCTCTCCGTATGTAATGTGTGCATACGTTTATGTTTGACGCTATTCTTTTCTATCTTAAAGTATTTTTAAAAATCTGAAAAAATTCACAAAACATTTGTCTACAGTCTACATTGTAGTTGACGATTTTATAGTTATTTT
>NW_020226178.1:1132-7615 GCF_003070985.1 Temnothorax curvispinosus | reverse complement strand
TGACTTTTCGTGTTTTTGTATCGCAACTTCTACTTTTGTCAAGACGATTGTTGTATCTTGTACGTGAATATAATTTAACGCTTATCATAAATTTCAGTGCTTACAATCGATGGTTATAACACGTATTGTTTTTATCTAACCATTCAGGATGTATTTCATTCGTTAAATTTACGCACTCATTCGATATCTTATCTAGGATCTGTATAGATGCCCAATAATGTTCCCAGACACGATTAAATGCCGTTAGCTGTGTCTCGATTACTTTCGCAAAAAGAGCTGTTGGTCTTCTTAACTTCGTTATAATAGGAGCGTCTTCATCTACATTTGAATATTCTCGAAATTCAATATACTTTTCATCGTCTGTCGCGTCAGCCATTGGCGTTTTTATCATATCGTCGCGACAATTGTCGCAATTTGTTTTCGCAACACTTCGTCGTGCTATATATCCAGCAAAAAATGTAATAGCATTTTTATCATAAAAAGTAAGTAAATTTATATTTTCAGAATTATCCACAATACCATATGTTTCTAGAATTTGTGCATCTTCTATAAGTACTTCATTTTCAGGCTCATTGTCATCTTGTATAGTATCATGATTTTCATTCAGGGCATTCTCTATTGTCTTTACAAGTTGACTCGGTGGATTAATGAGAGATTCAGCTTCGGGACACTGAGTATTAACTTTATCGCTTGTTTGGATATATCCTGTGGACAATATATGTCTAAAAGAGAGTCTGACCATCCTTGCTGTGGGATTAGGATTAAATCCACCGCGCTGTCTTAATTTGGAAAATAAATGTTCGACGGAGTCTTGATTACATAGTCCTGTAGCAAGTTCGAATGTTTCATATTGCTCTTTTAATACTTTATATGTTTCAAGAATAGCTTGTATCGTTAAAATAAAGCCTTTTAAGCAAGGAATTTTTGATATTTTGTCCGGCGACAAAGACCATCTTGAGCACCAATCAACAAAATTTCTTAATAAAATTTCAATATCTGGATTTTTGGAAGACAATGCTCGTTTTCCACCAAATTGAATCTTAAGACTATAAGAATTGCAGGCATCAATTACTTTATTCATGTGTTCTGTAAAGTCAGTTGTTGCTTCCCAAGTACTTGTTTGTAGCTGTTTACTGTGCCCTGCTGTTTTTATTGCAGCTGCATATGTGTGACTAAATAATTGAAAAGCTCTTTTCACATTCATCGCTTGAAAGGTATTGGGATGAATATGGGCTGCTGTTATATGCGATAATAAACTTGAACCTTCTTGTGCGGCGTTATCAATAGACCATGTTTTTTCAAAATCGTCATATGAAGCTATTATTTTTCCGTCGCAATACAAATTTTTATATTTTCTTAACAAGCTTGTCAATCTTTTTACCAAATGCGGAAAATCAAATGACGCGAAATATTTTTTTCCATTATGTACAAAAAATGGTTTTTCTGAGTCCACACCAAGTTGGACATAAGCGCTTTGATTAGATGTACCTTGATCGCACGTTACAAGTCGCACATCAGCACCCGTTTTGCTCAATCTATCTAAGCATTCTTTCATTAAAATCACTATTTCTTCCGCTTTCATACATTTTCCTGGGAGAAAATATGCTAGCGGTTGACGCCATGGATGACGCGCATTTATACTATCCAGGCAAAATACAAATACGCATTTTGCCCTTTCGTTTTTCCTTTCTAAAGGCCCAAGATCTCTCAGTCCTTCTATTTGATCTAGACTAAATGAGTATTCTTCATATGCTTTAATATACATTTCATCCCATTTTAAAGCACAAGCTCTTTCTTCTACAGGTAACTTTGAAATTTTTTCCTGCAATTTGCGGAATATAAAATCACAAAATCCTGGCTTTATATTAAATTCTTCGTGCCATCTTCTAACAGTTCGTTCTCCAGGAAAATTGCAGCCTGCCTTTCGTAAGCGATGAAATGCAGATGCCGAATAATAAAAAAGTAGTTTCGAAAGAGATTTTTCTTCTTCTGTGTATGCCGCATGTGGAGTATGTAGTTGTAAATTAATCATTGCTTTTGCAACAGGATGCAAATTTTGTTTATCAATCAATTTTTGTAGATTCTTTTTCTTATTTTTTTTACTTATTTTTTTTATGTATTGGGCGAAGTAAACGTGATTTTAAACGTCTTATCGTTCGACGCAAACGACGATTTTCATATTTTAAATCCTTAATTATCTTTTCTGACTTATTTTCTCCTTCTTCACAATTTTCTCTCATTAGCCGGTCATGCGTAGTAGTGTTTTCACATCTTACAGGTTCCAGATGCATCCATTCTGTTATATCTTCTTGTTCTAATGATTCGTCAAAATTTAATTTTGCTGGATGATAAGTTCGTTTAAACTGATGCAATAATTGATTATCTACTTTATCTTTTTGATTGATATCAAATGATGTTCCTGCAATTGCATTATTATATGTATCTTCTACTTCTATCATTTCTTTTCTTTGGTTTTGCTCTCCTTGTGCTCTTTGCATCTTTTCTACTTCCATACCTGCCTGCGAGTTTTCTTGCAAACTAATCAAATCATTAAATCGGATTGGCATTGCATCGCGTTTTAATGTTTTCTTATCTTCTCTTTTAATTGAACTTGCATTAAAATGATCTGCACACAGACCAGCACGACGAACTGAATTAGCAGTCCATTTTTCTAATTTAATATTCCCTGAAATAAAGTCATGAAATGCAATACATAAATTGTAAATATTCTTTAAGTACATAAAAAACATTAATCATCTTAAAAAATTTAATTATAGACTTTATTTACAAATTTCAATTGGTAGAAACATTCTAAGAGAAAACTTAGATGCAATGTTTATTATTTTTATCAATAGGTTATTAAGTGACTTTATTAAAACTATAAATAAATAGATCTTATATATATACATATTTACGTTTTATCTTTAACCACTATGACGTTTTATCTTTAACCACTATGACTACTTATTTAAATATTACTTACATTGTATGACTTCGTATTATTTAATTTTTGATTCTATTTTTAATTCTTTCAATTTATATATTTATTGTACTATTTGTTTTAAACAACCTCTGATTTATGACTCTACATAATGTTTATTGTAATTAAAATATCTTGTAAAGTAAGTTTTTTAAATTTATTTTATTGCAATTTTTAAATTTTATTTAATTGCACTCGATAAAAGCTATGTTAATCAAACTGTTCTTTGATATTTTGTGCGACGCTTTTTCCCCCGGTCTCGCAATCCGGTGGAGGGCTATCGAGGATTGGCAGCACGCACGACTAATTCCGACACCAAAAGATTGGGCGCCAGGTGCGACGGATCGCACCACCGTACACTAATATGTCCGACGCGATATTCCCGGCAATATCTCAGGGCGTAGGGCTCTTTCAGGGAATTCGGAGAGAGGCGTCACACAATTAATCACACTCACAAGAAAATAAATAATAATAACAAAATATATATTTAGTCAGGCAGTATCAAGATGAATAATCGATCTGAGTCTCGTATTACCGCAACAATGCAGGCGAGGCGGACGCACGAATGCCGCATACGCAATAAGGGCACGCAGTAATGTCGACCATGAAACACCGTAGACTAATGCACGCGAAGTTCTCAACGCAACAGATAAACGCAGACGGACACACGAAAGCTTAACAGAAATAATGGCGATTCAGGTATCGCGGTACCTGGCTTCAACACAATGAATTTACGCCACGAGGCCGACGAATCGCTCGCCGCACCCTCCGCGGCTCCTTCAACGCACACCCGGGCCACTTCGATTCCGCGCGACGCAAAAAGTATGGGCGATCTCGCCGAGTCGACCACGCTGGCCGGCGATTGCCCCCGAACACGAAATAAGGACTCGTATCGCGGACGATCCCGCGGCTTGCCACGCGAATCCCGAATTCTCTCGCAAGCACGGAGATTCCGCGGCCCCGCACCGATCCCGTCGATCTCTTCGTCCCGCCAAACCAATATTCGCTGTCCTCGAGGGCCCGGATGCGTTACTCAAATACAAGGGCGAGTGCCCTTCAAATTACATGACCACTCGCGGCTCGCCGTTACCCGCACAACTCGCTCCCGTTATCGCCACGCAAGACCTCACTCTCATTATCACTCTCGTTAATATGGCCAGGACGCGACACGATTACGAGCTCAAATAATATGGCCAAAACGCGATACGATTACGGACATAAACTCTAGCACAATGAAACGCGACACACTCACGAATAACGCGATACGATTACTTACATTAATTTGACGAAACGCTACATAAACGCGACACGATTATCCCGATTCACCCATCCCAACGCCACGCGACTGTCGGCCGTGGCGGTGCTCGCGGGGAGGGCGCAAAAGGTCTCTACGCATTCGAGAGCTCACTCTCGGCAAGGCCCTGGCACTTTTCCCACACAACTCTACTTCAAGGCGAGCGCAAGGTCTCGCACGCTCTAACGCGGTACACAGGTATCCTGCGTAACTTCGGTAACCAACGTGTGCCACGGGCCGATGCCTCGAGTGAACCCTCTTCTCTTAACGCGGGGACGCCAGAGTGGTGACCTTACAATCGTTGCCGTCCCTCCGGTAGTCCGGGCAGCTCGAAATGTAGGAGATGCTCCTCGCTCGTTAGCCGGCACGACAGTGACGGAAACGATAGCCTGCCGGGATCGCGCCGGTTCCCCGCGCCTGCGCTGTGGCGTGTCGCTCGACCGGATTGCCGATCCTAGCGCTTCCTGCGCCTAGGCCGCACGTGCGCCGCTCCTTCCGGGGGCGCCACTCCATTCCAGGGCGCTTTCGTCGGCGCCTCAGCTTCTCGCGCGCCTCCCTTTCCGGCGACGCCGCTGCAATCACCTCCGATTCGGCGCGGGCTTTTCGATTCACCCGGCTGTCCGGGCCGCGATGATCGGGTCGGCGTTCGGGGTCAGGCTGGCCGGGCCTCGGCCCCGTCTGCCGGCATCTCCCTCGGGGTGACGGCCCCAGGGCGGTACCTTTCCCTGGGCCGCTCCTCTGCACCCTTGTGCCACTGGCATTTCGCTCGTGGGTGATCTGGGGTCCTCCTGATCGATATACTGCCGCTGTTACGACCGAGTGCGGGGTGAATTCCGGCCGGCGACGCTCATGCGCTTGCGGGGAGGTCCGGGCGATCCGACTTCCAGCCATGTCCCCTGGCCGTCTCTTTAATCCTCTGCCCTTCCTCGTCGCGGCCCCCGGCCGTTACAGCTGAAGTCCGGTCACCACCGGCGATCCCTTAAAAACTTAATACCTAATTAGACCAATTACTATACGCAAGCGCCCTCCTCTCGCTCCAACGAGGAGGCATCCCCGAATTTCCCTTGGCCGAGCCCGTCCGGGAAGGAGACGCGACTTGTCACGTCACATTTGATGTTAACTTGACATAAAATTATGTACTAATTTATACCTATATAACAATTTTTAATTTGATCGTCTTTCATTCTTTAAGTATTTATATTGTTAATGTATTTTTGTTTCTCATATTGTCTTATTAGTAAATTGAACCAACAAGAAAAATTATTTTTAAAAAACGTGTTGACAAAATATCTCATGAATGACGTGAAGACATATTGTCATAATTATTACAATTACATTTGACAGATTATATACATATACATATATGTACATGTAATATATGTTAGCCTCAAAGACGGAAAACGTTCACTGAAAGAAAAAACTAACTACAACGCGTTCTAGCATATTCAAAAAGGCCACAATGCGAAATTTGTATTGTGACACTTTATTCAAAAACGCTCACAATGTGTTTTGGCAATGTTAAAATGCCACAACGCGTTGCTGACGTTTTATTGATACAGTCATGACGCGATGTAATAAAAATAAAATTATAAAGTAACAAAATTATAGAGAAAATTAACAGTTAGCTATATATGTATATGTAAGCGGAAGAGCCCCTCCGCCGCATAAAAAATGTAGTCTAACTCCAACTCTATTTCGACCAAATTTTAATTTTAAGTTTTTAGAGATAGGTTTGGAGTTAAATTTTATTTTATGCCGCAGCCTGCCCCTCCTGCGCCTAATTATTAATTGTTAATTTATTAAGCTAATTGTTAATTTTTTTTTATAATTTTATTTCTATCTAACCATCCATATATATATATATATATATATATATATATATATATATATATATATTATACAATATAATAATAAAATACAGGTATAGATTTAAAAACAGTAATAGAGTATGTTCGAGATCCGTCGAACTTTTCTACGCGAAACATCGGCGCGAAAACATTATTATATTTAACATCGAGAAATACCGATGTTTATGTTGTTCGAGCTCTGTCGAACTTGTGCGAAATATACGTTCCCCGCGATCCCCGCGCCCTCGAAGCCCATCGATCGCGATCACGCGTTACGAGAGTGCTCCCTTATTTGTCGAAGCACGGAAACGGCTGTTTTGACGCGTGATGTGACCATACGGACGAATAGCGATTCAGCTCTC
>NW_020226178.1:0-1032 GCF_003070985.1 Temnothorax curvispinosus | reverse complement strand
CCCTCTTAAATCGCTGCTTGAATCGCTATTCGCTCGTTTCGTCTTAAAGTGCGGATCAAAGTTACTTATAATTTAAGTGTGCTACTTAGCGAGGGGTCCGAAAACTTCCGGTCGTGCTTCGCTCGCGATCGTTCTTCTGCCGCGCGCTCAAGATTTCCGTTCGACGCGTACAAGATCTCCGCTACGCGAGAGGCTTCGATGCGAGAAGCTGATACAAGATTTCCGTTCGCGATATCTGGCAGAAAAGTACGAACGACTCAGAAGATTTCCGAATCCGCGGCGCACGATCCGTTGTTCCCCCTCGAGTCTTTTCCTTTCTTGAAATAAAGACTATATATTTCTTTGTGCAATCTGTGTTACGAGTGCTTTAATCCTCATTCCTCCCGCGAATTTACGACTCGCGTTATCCACGCCTCTCGCTCAACTCTGAGCGGAATCCAGATTCAGGGCGACCGTCGTAAAGCGACGCCCGAACAGAGTATTTTAAAGCGAAAGATAAGAATAGGAATAAAATATGTTTATAGTTTATGTGTTTGAAAGTTAATTTATAATCTTTAGTTTAAAATTATTCAAAGTTATGTGTTGGGGATTCCCTCAACTGATTAATATAAGAATTGTCTCCGTCCTTCAGATGTATTGCGATATATTTTTCGTTTGCTTCCCACGCAAAATTCTCGATTAGTTCGGCACCGCCGGAAGGAGCCGATCCGCGCCGAAGGCGAGCGCGCGTCAGCATCCCCACGCGGCTCGCCCGACCGCCGGCCTCCCTTCTAACGAACTCGCCGCGCCGCGGTATATAAGTCGGCGCTCCGACAGGAGCCGGCACTTCGTCTTAGCTCCGGCTCTCTGCTGCTTTCGACGAAGCCTACCCCATCCAATATCCCAGGGTACACGCAAAAGGAGGTCCGGTGTTCCGAGCCTCTACTGAGGGTTCTCAGAGTGTTTCCAAACTCCATCTAACTCACTCCCGACGGCCATGGTCCAGCGAGGTCGAGCGTGCTCAGCCTCGTAACGAGGGTTCTCGTAGCCATC
>NW_020226177.1:0-3788 GCF_003070985.1 Temnothorax curvispinosus | reverse complement strand
ATTTAATTTTATTAGTTGTATATCGTATTAAAAATTTCCAATTGTTCCGTAGATCATCCTGTGCATATTGCAGTGTCAAAAATCAAAAGTTAAAAAAAAAAATAACACTATTACCGATCTTCACTAAATTCAATCCCAATCTCCCTTACATGATACTCTATCGTTTAAAAAAAAATTATCACGATATCTCAAAATTTGCAGTAGTTACAGCGACAATGGACATTTCTCCAAAAATTTAAAAATTAAAAAAAAAAATTTTTTTTACTAATCTTTATTAAATTTAATCCCAATCTCTCTTACATGATACTTTGTCGTTTAAAAAATTAATTTAGTTAATTAAAATTTTTGGAGAGGAGCTTCTGTTGTTAGATCATAGAGATGCGCTTGTAATACGTTGCAAGTTCGAATTTCTTTACAATCTGATAAATAAAATTATATATATGAATTCACTATCATCTAAAATTTCAGGAGACATGACATATTTTGGAGACTTGACTTTTGATGAGTTTTGGTTTAAAAATAAATCAATTTTATGGTAGAAAAAAATGTATCAAAAAAATTGTTCGCCCGCAACAGTAGTTTAAGAATATTTGCCTTAAGGTGCCATTTCACGTTGACGCTCGACACTTATTTTTAACGAGCAAAAATCTTCGAAAATAATATTTTTTATAATAATATTTTTTAGGGTCCAAGAGCACACCGTACCCTTCTCCCAACTCGTTGGGATGAGGGGTACAATAGGGTCCGGCGCCTCTGCCAGGGAACTTGTTTCCTGGCTCCCAAGCGTCGGTAGGGGAAGGCGACCCCGACTACAAACGCCCGGTCGGCTGGGACCGATAGGGGGAAAGGTTGATTCCCCACCAGCCTAGAGGAAGGAAAACCTCGATAAAAAACCACCGGGGTGGTGGGAAACCTCCTGTGCCCTGTCCTTCCGTGGGCGGCGGATGCTGGAGAGCGGGCAATGGTCCGGTCCGGTATCTGCCTGCGCACTGGGGGATTATGGTGGGAAATTCTTCTTTAGGAGGTGTTGGGGGAGAGGGCCCTTTCACCCATTGCACGCCGGTGCTCTGGCAGGGTGAGAGGTGTCCCTAAGGGGACACCTCTTCAAAAATAATCTTTTTTATTTATAAATATATCCGTAAAATATTACTACTTGAAGATATTACTTAAAAATAATTAACATTTTACGTATTTCAAAGTTTATTTTTGAGTGTACTGGGACGATCAACGATTCAACGTTGGATGTTGAATAATTTTAACTTTATTTCTTGACTCTAGCGTCAAAGCGAAACCACCTGACTCTAAAAATAATATTCTTTATTTATTTATATTACATTGGTACAAAGGGAAACATAAGATGGTGTCATTGGTTTGACCTTGAGTGAACGTGCCGAGGTCATATAGAGTTCAATTTTGTTTTTTTAAATAGGACTCCCTATTTTTTATTGCATATTCTTGTAGCTTACCTAAAGAGCTATTAAAAACACTGTATTTTTTTTTATGAAGTACTTTTCGAGTTACAAGGCTTGAAAATTACAATCCCGCTGGCATTAGCATTATCCAAGGTGTACCGGCCAATGAATTAATTTTGCAAAAGAATATCAAGATATAAGAAATGTTTAATTGAATTTGTAAATTCAATTGAAAATTAATAGTGTTTGAGATTGGATTCAAAGAATAAAGAATCATAATTTTAGGTCAAATTAGTTTTTTATTTTTTAAGAATGAAAACAATTTTTGTATTGTATTGTACTTTCGAATTTATCTAATTAAAATAAATGTTTCTGGTACCTTAACAATTTTTTTACAAAATCGATAGTTTACGAGATATTTGGGCTAAAAATTGCGATTTGTACGAGCACTAAAGCGCGTTGCTCTTTTACTTAGGGGGTGCCATCAATTTTGGGTCTTGCTTTCACTGGCCGAATAAATGTTGGGTTTTGTCTTCATTGGCCGGTATACCTTGAGTAATGTTAATGCCGGCGGGATTGTAACTTTCAAGCCTTGTAACTCGAAAAGTACTTCATAAAAAAATACTTAAATATAGTGTTTTGAAAAGCTCTTTAGGTAAACTACATGAATATGCAATAAAAATAGGGGGTTTCATTAAAAAAAAAAACAAATTTGAATTCAAAAAAATGAAACGCCGTCAAATTTTAAATAAATTTTTATATTTTTCTCTTTTATGCAGTGTGACGGATTAGCCCCGGGCGGGGGGGGGGTGACGGTTAAACCGCGGCATTTTTGAGATTTCAATTTTACCACTGTTGTCGTTTTTGCTCTATACCAGTTAAACAAAGCGACATAGATAAAAATTTCCTATATAAATTTTGTAGCTAAAGGTTCACTCTTTACAGTGGTATACCACATTTAACTAAAATTATTTATCTTATTGTTAAAAATCGGCACCGAAAAAAAACTGACGGTTTAGCCCCGGTCTCTCCTATATATACTTATATATAAAATTCTTACGGGTGTATGTTTAAACGTTTTCAACTTATTGTACCGAATTTTTGCTAAAAGTATATAAAATAGGGGTAGAATTTTCTGGGAAGTGCTATAAAATGTATAGTTTTGCGTTAACGATCTTTTTCTCGGAACCAATATTCGAAATTTTTACAATTTTTCGGGAAATAATTGACTGAATTTTGAAGAATTGTATATAAAACAGGAGTAGAATTTTCCAAGAAGTGCCATAAAGTGTATAATTTTTCGTTACCGATCTTTTTGGAAACTGGTATCAGAAATTTTTCCAATTTTTTAGGAAATAATTGACCAAATCTTAAAGAATTGTACATAAAACAGGGGTAGAATTTCCCGGAGAGTACTATAAATTGTTACCGATCTTTTTTGGAACCAGTATCCGTAAGCACAGGAGTTATGTTCGACCAAACTGGCAATTTTATTATTCAAGAGACGCTACGTTTCGATCGCAGAATTTGGTCCTTTTCAAACGTGTATAACTCACAATATTAATTAGTTGGACATAGCTGCCAAATTATGCCAAATCTAAAAAATATTGGAGTGTTAATTACAAGAGATAAAATACTGTTTAAACTACATTTCCGTTATATATCCGTATTGTATCCGAGGGACGAGTCCCTGTCGTGCAATGGTGAAATTGCGACAATATCCGTAATTTTTTCAATTTTTGGGGAAATAATTGGTCGAGAATTTCTCGGGGAGTGTTATAAAGTATATAATTTAAAGTGGTATAGGGGAGACCGGGGCTAAGCCGACAGCGGGGCGAAGTTGACACTAGGCTTTTTGCCAATTTAAATCTATCGTAGAAACTTGCCTTTACTACTGTAAATGCGTCTTTATGTGCCAGTATTATCAACGGAATTTGGTAACATTCTGAGTTATAGTGTAATTTTTAACGCGACATAAGTGTTTTTGATAGTAAAAAATAATTTTTCTGATCTCTCGAAAATGTCTACTCTTTCATCGAGCTTTACTCTTGCGAATCTACCGCTAAGTGATTTTGATGAGAAATTCGATGCTTTATACGAATCCGATAATAATTTTTGCATATTTTCCAAATTTATATATTTTTGGAGTAACAAAAATAAAAAACGACGTTTGGGGCTAAGTCGACACGATGCCACCGGGGCAAAGACGACACTAACCTAAAGTAACATTATCGCAAAAAAGGTCACTGTTTCGTCCGATTCCGATGACGATTTAAGGAACATCTGTTGCGTGTGTTTGGAAAACATTTCATTAGCTTCTAATAACAAACAATGCATCTTATGCAACCGTATGGCTCATGACGAATGTGTGCGCAC
>NW_020226176.1:0-2975 GCF_003070985.1 Temnothorax curvispinosus | reverse complement strand
GCATGTATATCTTCTTGGTATCTTAGAGGATAAGGTCGAGGTTGATTATGACAATTAACTTAGACAATAATGTATGTATTTTGAGGAAGGAGTGTTAGTAGGTGAGGCTGAAATGATACGCCTATTACATTAGCGACAATTGTATTTTAAGGTCAAGGTAACTCAATAATGCTTTATAACTTTATAGCAATGCTTATTTACTAAGATAGACAAAACACAAACGGGAACTTAACTGTTATCTATTCCGGCGACCCTTACTTACAGTAAATTTGACAATAGTTACTGTAAGTTATAATAATCAAACTCATTGGAACAAACGCAATTTAACAAAGACAAAATATTTTAAAATAAAGTGTTTGGCGTTGGTCGTCGGAACCTTTGCGGGGAGAGCAGCTTACGTCCCCTTCTTATATTTTGTGGGTATTATAACGTGGATTTCCTCCCCGTCTCGCATTTCTGGCCTCTCTTGCATGATTTCGTCGAGGGTTTTCATATTGCGCGGTGAGCATACCGCCTGAATCGCGAGGAGGTTTCTCTCCACCGACAGTTGCCTCGCTGGCGGCGTAGTGGGGTTGGCAACAACCGGTGCGGAGAGGAGTGCATTCTCCCGAATCAAAAATGCGCGTACGCGGTTTGGGTAATCCGTAGGGTCGTCGAATTTCGCCTTGACCCTTCTTTTCAGGATCTCTGTACCTTCATTGATCAGGTATTGGTGATCCTTGGGTACTAGTGCTGTAGGCCAAGTGGCGTAGTTTAGCCTCAGCCAATCGACGATGTCCCCGTATCGCACGTTGCAGTCCGGACATTCCGGACAATAAAGAGACAAATCAGTGGCGCATCCTGGGCACCGGTTGAGGGCCAACTCGTGTTCTACCCCGTGCGGGCAAATACAGTCATCGGTGTCGAACCCGTCGGCCCCACAGATTCGGCAAAATCCGGGACGATAAGGCAGTTTACAGTCCTTAAAATGGTGTTCTTTCGAACGACAGTTGACACATCCAGCGACGTATCTTTTACCCACGGCGGTGACGAAGGTTTGGGTACCCCGGTCGACTTTGGTCGCTTGCATGCGCTCAACGAGGAGCTTGGCCCGTTTGATGATGATATCTTTGAGCATGTCCTCACTGATGATTCTGCAGTCAGTGAAGTATAGTGGCGTTTTTCCGCTTGCGGCATTGGGAGATTCCGGGACACCGAGTTCCCTCAGCACCTCATCAAAAGACGGCATTTTTGTCAGTGGTAGTGGCATTACAGCCACCGAGGGGGCGACCAATGCCTTCGGGTCGTCAGTTGTTTTCAATTCCCTCTTCCATTTTGGCGACATCTGGAGGGGATGATCTCTACTAGGAATGCGATTGCGTTTTACATTTTCCGCATAGACCTCGGCAGCGGAAGCCCTGGTGGGTTTGGTCAGTTTGAGGCGAGGGGGAGGAAGAGCCCGAATTTCTCTGAGAAGTCGTAAGGCTTCGGGGCTCACTGTCGGTGTAATTTCTCCGACTTCCTTCTCAGGAAGTGGCTTATCATAACCACTCGCCGTGGAAGTACTCGGTGACACGTTACGCGAGTGCGTGGATCGTCGCGCAGCTTCTGAAGTGGCATCAGATGGGGCATCTGAAGAATAGGCTTCCTGCCACAACGTCTTATCTCGCTGAGATTCGCGTTCGCGTTTGGTTAGGAAGGCCTTGACCTGCTCCTCGATCTCCAACCTCCGTTGGAGCAGCTCCTCCAGCGTAGTCTTATCGTTTTCTTCGCCCATGATGCCTTCGTCGTTTGCGGTTAGGTCTTGTCGAATTGTCTGCAAATTTTAAGAGTTGCGTAAACTCCGACGAGGAATCTTCAAATCCGTTACATAGTATTTGCCAATGGTCTTATCGGCTTTGTCTACCAGTTCGACGATCATTGGCCCGATTATTCGCTTTACAATTGCTGGGCCAAGATACCGGTGACCCAATTTAGCTGAGTACCCTCCTGCTTTATTACTCAATTTTTTGTTTGGATAGTAAACTTCCGCACCAATATTTAAGTCAAACCGTTTCGTTCGGTCACGATTAGCCATAGCAAGACATTTGTCGGAGTACGATTTCAAGTGATTTTCAACCTGATGTCGTAATTTGTCGAATTTACTTAATTTTTTAACCCAATGTTCGACCAGGTCGTCTGTTACCTACTCATGACCATCAGCGAAACGCTTCCGTTGGTTTATGTTTGCCTCCCGCGCGTAGTTTAGATAGAATGGCGTGACTCTACTGCCGGCATGGGGTACCGTATTGTATGCGAGTTGGAGTTTTGACAAATTTTTATCCCATTCGTTTTGACTATCTTTTATGAACGCGGCGATCATTGGTTTTATCGTTCTATTGACGCGTTCTACCGGATTTGCTTGGGGGTGCGCCAATGGGGTAGTGATATGGTTTATTTTCTTAGCTGTTAAGAATGCTTTGACGTCTTTATTTGCGTATTCCGTACCATTATCTGTAATAATTGACTCGGGGACAATTCCCCATTTGTCAAATATCGTTTCTAAGATTCGGACGACGTTCTTACCGGTTTGCCTACGTACTGGGAACAGTTCAAACAAATTTCGTATAGAGATCCTGCACGACAATGATGTATACATTCCCCTTCTTTGAACGAGTAAACGGCCCTACTGTATCGATTGACAATTGCGCCCACGGTGCGAGTAGAGGTCTTGTCATCAAAGGTACCTTCAGTGGCCTCTGATTAAACTTGATTTTCATGCACACGTCGCAGTCCTCGACAAAGGATTTTACGTCCTGCGACATGCCTGGCCAGTAATAGTTCTGTCGTATTCGATCGTATGTGCTATCTCTACCTAGGTGCCCTGCCTGTGGAGTTTCGTGATTTTCACATAAAATCTCGAGAACTTCAGCTGGCCTGACTACTCTTTTCCACAGATGTTCGTCATCCATCAGCATTTTCGCGTAGTCTGGTCTATGGTAATATAACTCGTCATT
>NW_020226175.1:0-16237 GCF_003070985.1 Temnothorax curvispinosus | reverse complement strand
CGATTACGGCGTTTTTCCCTGTTTAACCTAATATTATTATTGTAGAACCACATAATTAAAGCCGCGTATAATGATAATCGTGAAAAGCTTAAGGGAGTATAACACCTTTGAGCATGAACTCTTTTCACGATTTGTTTTAACATATAAGGAATAGAGCAATCGAAAATCGGCTTTAAGGGGTCTTTTTATTATACATTGAAGATGTAAAAAAAACTTTTTTTGTATATAAAATACACCCTGTCAAAAGAGGCCGTGTGCGTCACGGGGGTCCAGCTGGTGTACGCGATTTCAGCTGACTGGTATGACCTAGAACAGAAATCCAAAAAAATTCTTAATCTGTGATAGATTGGCTATGGAAGTACGTAGGATTTTTAAAATTGGATTGTTAGTTTTTTTTTGGGAACCAATTTTATACACGATTTTTCAGTGTAAATTTGGACACTTTTGTTCAAATTAGTGTCAATTTCGCAAAAATCAATATTTTTCAAAAATCCTACGTACTTCCATAGCCAATCTATCACAGATTAAGAATTTTTTTGGATTTCTGTTCTAGGTCATACCAGTCAGCCGAAATCATGTACACCAGCTGGGTCCCCGTGACGCACACGGCCTCTTTTGACAAGGTGTATTTTATATACAAAAAAATTTTTTTTACATCTTTAATGTATAATAAAAAGACCCCTTAAAGCCGATTTTCGATTGCTCTATTCCTTATATGTTAAAATAAATCGTGAAAAAAAGGTTACACATGCTCAAAGGTGTTATACCCCCTTAAATCATATATAACGATAGGGCACAGAGCCGCAACAAAGTGTTCGCGTTAAATTATTTTATAATAGATATTTTCCACATGCCTCAGTGATTGAATTCGTACTATGACACCTTCACGGAATGAAGAAGATTCCCAGGTTCGAACACTGGCTGAAGTAATATTTTTCGCAATAATTTCTTTACAGTTATTTAGATGCTTAGCATCAAAATTAAATCGAAATAATTTAATAAGAGAGAGGGAGGAATTTTACTCCAATCACAGTTGTGTTGCAAGTCTGACAATTAGCCGGCGCGCAGTTAATATGGTTGGAAAATAAATATTATAAAATAATTTATCGCAAACACCTTGTCGCGGCTTTATACATGTTGTGTCCTATCGTTATACATGTTAAAATGTAAAATTATTAAGATAATTTAAAAAATATGTTAACGTAACACAATTTGAACGTATTTATTAAATGTGTTAAAATTTACAGAAAAAAAGTATTGATTTAACTCTTTAACAGAAGTAGGAATAAAAATTTACAGAAAAAGAGCGTTAATTGATTTTATCTTACAATCTTTTTAAACATAAAAGTTATGTTAATTGTACACATAATTAACCTCAAATTACAATCAGAATTACATTTCCTTTCTGTTGAAATATTTTAACATAGTATCGGTGTTACCATTTAACACATTTATATTATGTTAAATTAACGCAAAAATTTGGGTGGGCTATTTGGGACATGTGATTTATGTTATATTTAACACAAATTTTCCAACTGTGTAAATGTAGCAGTACATTGCAGCTATCAGTAGAAACAAGGCAGTTAAGCAAAAGGATATGATTTAATGAAAACAAGGGGGACACTTAGAATGAAGATTGTGAAGTTATCCATGAAAATTTTCCTTAATTAATAATCTTGAGCGCGAAAGCGCTCACGAAAGGAAGTAAAGGAAGCTATATAAGACGCTAATTATCTGACGGAAGCGCATCGCTTATTATACCAGACTTTATCCTTTATATAAATTTTGCATCGTATTTACAGAATATTATAATAAAATGAAAACAGGGTGAAGAATTTCAACGCCAATGTAATCTCTTGGCAATGTCTTATTAATTAAAATATTTTTATTAAATCGTGTAAACACAATCTTCTTAAAAAATTAAGCGAGTTTTTGTTGTAGGTGTTTATAAAACCATTAAATTAATATTTTTGGTTTTTTATTTATTAAAAAAAATATACCTGAACTTCTCACAGCTTCTGTCCACAGCAGAAACTTTCTTGAATATATTCAATAAAATAACTTTGAAATGTAAAATTGTTATTTTGAGATTTGATTGCACTTTGTTTTATTAAAACTTAAGGAAAAAAGATTAATCGAGTTGCTGAATAAAATTATTTAAAAGATATAATCCAAAACATTAAAAACCGATGATTGAAATAACAATAGAACTTAATATTCTCTTCTATGAGTTAGCGAACTGAGTTACAGTAATGATTTTTCGATCATTAAATTTTTACATGCACTGACTTTTATGTATGCAGTCGAAGTACATTTTGCGCAATAAAGTGGCAAAATGCATATTAGAATCGCGACGAGAATTCATCACTCCCCCGGTAAAATGTTCAAATGTTTTATTTACGATGCAACTAATTATTTAACAGTTACGTTTTATTCCGGTGCTTTTATTACGAGTGAACACGAGAAATGCATTATATGGCGGAAATAAATTCAATTTTGCTCGACAGCATAATTATATGAATTGATAAATGCAAGTCGCGCGCGGAACTAAAAAAAAAACCGTGTATTCAAATGTGATGAACGTTTCGGCTCTTCTTTCGAGCCATTTTCAGCATTTATTGAGATAAGAAGATGGCTTTTTATCTCAATAAATGCTGAAGATGACATCAACACATTTGAATACACGGTTTTTTTTTTTAGTTTTATTTGCGCACCACGTTCCGTGCCCGATTTGCATTCGTCGTTTTAAATTGTTGACACTTTCACGAGTCTAATTATATTTCTGAAATAAATTTTTTATTTCTCGTATTTCATCTGCAGCATATTTGCGTACGTAGTATAATTAATATTGTATTAATATTGAACTATTTTTTTTCTAACTTTTGCCGTCTCTTTCCTTCCTAATTTATATTATATTTTTTCTTGTCGAAGGTCCGGCGAGACGACGCTCTTGGGAACGCTCGTAACACCGTCTCGTGGACACGAGGAAATATTTGATGTGTTGAACAAATCCGACGTTCCCTTTTCAAAAGAGTAAAATTTAATGAGGTACCTTATGTATGGCAAATCCAGCATCTTCCCACGTTCGCGCCGAGGCTTAAAGAGGGTCACAGCATGGGGGCCTATTATCTTTTCACGAGGTGAAAATGCGAAAAGTGAGAGAATTCACTATAGTATCTACGATTTCATTGCTCGAAATCTAGTAAATCTGTTCACTTTTCGCATTTTTACCTCGTGAAAAGATACGTAAGAGGCCCCCAGGTTAGGTCTAACAAAGAAAAACCTACAAGCCAAGACGCAATACTAAAGTTATCGATGGCCACGTGGCGGCGGCGCAAGGGATGTTATATATATATCACATATTATTTTTCCTGAATACGAGGCACCCTTCGAGAGTATTTAGCCAAGAACCAGGCATTTATTTCGTCAGTTCTTGTTTGCAGATTAACAAACGTAAATAGTTTAGTGTGTCGAATCACACTAAATTAACGATTACATGCTGCGAATTTACATGAAGCTGGAATATACAGATTAATCCGCGGCTCAATTCTCGTTTCGGTGCGGACCGGGAAACAAAAGGTCCTTTCGATATGCAAGCGTCCGTTCAACCGGATTACATATAACGAGTTACTTTATTTAAACTACAGAAGCTTTTTGGAAAACTCTTTTATAATCTCCGACGTTAAATCGGATATCGAGGAATAATAATAATAAACTTATTATAGGCTCGTTATTAATTTATATCCCCGCGGTACCGAATGGCTTGCGAGCAAACTGCAATGGCGCTTTCATTTTGCGTCGTAAAAAAGGTGGGTCCCGGCAATTTGTGGTTACACAAATCGGCCGCGACGGATTTCTACCGCAATTCATCGGCCTGACAACACGTTCCGCGATCAATGATGCTCGGCTTTTATGAGATTCATCTCATCTCATTGTTAGTATAGGATCTCCGAGGGTGTGAAACGTGCTTCTGCGGGGCGCAGAACATATCATATGATTATATTATGCGAATGTATTATTACTTTATCTCCTTGAAATGTGTGATCAAGTATCGCAAACAATTTTTAATTGAAGGATTATTTTTAAAGTGTGTCAAAGTTTGTTCTTTGAAATTCGTGTACGACAGAAATAAGGGTGGTTATATATATTTTTTTATATAGTCCATATAATCCTGGCGCAATTAAAGAAGAAAATCCACAAAAGCTTTTTTGATAGCTTTGCAAGTAAAGATTTTTATTTTTAAACTCATGTAACACAAGCAAACTTTGTGTATGTGCGCACACACATATACTTCACTATTACATTTATACATCCCTAATTTATTTAATGACGAAATAATTCAATGCTGTCACTTGTTTTTGCTGCTAAAAGCTCTCGGCGCAAAAGAGTAAGGAAGTTGCGGTATTTTCCGTTCCATGATATTTTCCGATATTTTCCACTCGGGCGGTTACAATTGTCAGAGTTAGATGATAGAACAAGAATAAAAAATAATATACGATACAACAAGAATAACAAGAGAAAGAAGATCAAAAGGAGAGGAAGAGCGCGCGCGTGCAAGAAAGAGAGAGAGAGAGAGAGAGAGAGAGAGAGAGAAAAGGGAAAAGGTGCAAAAGCGAGAGAGGAAAAGAAAGTTAAGCCCGCAAGTTGCAGACAGAGGCACCAAAGCAACGGCGGGGACGGCGAGCTGCCAGCAACATGGCAAAAACAGCATCAGCAGCAACGCGGCGCAAAGCGAAACCTGGAAGCAGCATCTCTCAGCTTTTCTTTTGTTTCTAGGCATCGACCCGATATTGAAACGGAATCGTTTGAATGCGAATAATTTGCCTGGGGCTGGCCTGGGGCTACCCCTCCGCCGCCGCTGCCGTCGTGCCGTCCCTCTCCTTTGCCGTTCTCGCGCTCGGCGTGACCCGGCGCGGCGCGACCCGGCGTACCACCCACCACCCACCGTAATCGGCCTCCCTGTGTATCCTCAACTCCTCTCGTGGTCCCCCCTTCTCCCGTCGACCCCGGTATAAGCCGCGGGCGTTATTTTCCGTTGCGCCAGAGAGTATATTATCTTGAATCACATCGATTTAATTTTCAGAATGTGCTACTGAACTAGGTTTCCTGGGTTTGGTTCGCCCAAAAATTGAAATAATTCCAATCAAAAGTCCCCTTTCGTACGAACGATGTGACATCAATCGAGGAGCTCGTTTTACGCACGTACGCGTATCTTGAGGTGAGGCGAATGGTACCGATAGTCATAAATTCCAAATTATTATCGCAGCCGATCGATCGGACGATCGAGCGACCTTGATCGTTCCAATCGTCCCTCGTTTCTTAGATGCTGGTCAGATCGGGTACGCCGGTGAATTGATTAACACGAATCGGCGTCGCCGTCGGTCGCCACGGTTCGCCGGCGAAATCCATGTGTGGAATTATCGACACGTATACGAAACGCATAACGAGCCAGAGTAAAAATTACGACGACGAAAAGGCGTCGCATAACACGGCCTTGTTCCGACTCATGAAATGTCTTAAGGACGTTCTCTCGTCCTTATACTAGAGAAAATCGATTTTCTTAGGATTTCCTTGAAACTGTGAATGTACGTTAATTTAGGTGTGCTTTATGTGTGGTATAAATTTTAGTACCTCTTCCGGGATAAAAAATCAAGATACTGAGCCTCAAAGTTTCAACTTTTACTAATAAAAAGGTTTTCCAGGCCAAACGGTAAGAGATACGAGGTTGGCCAAGAGGACCAAAGTTGCTTCTCTCGTCGAGTTCTATAAGGAAAAAATGCCAAAACTAAAAAAAATTAAATTTTAAATTTTTTTTTAAACTTTGAGACTCAGTATCTTCATTTTTTATCCCGATACTGAAATTTATACCACGCATAAAGCACACCTAAATTAACGTATATTTACAGTTTCAAGAAAATCCTAAGAAAATCGATTTTCTCTAGTATAAGGACGAGAGAACGTCCTTAAGCACCCGATCATCGTTCATGGGCGGATGAGAACGTCGATGATGGATTAGGTGAGTCAAAGACGCTTTTCTCAAAATACGAACGACTCGCATGGATGAATTCTCGCCAAATAATTTTTTTTTTTACATCAGATTAAGAAATTTTATTCCAAATTTGACGCAATGCCTCTTCAATCTGATGTAAAAATAATACATCAATATGAGATCAAGATTGCGCGAGGTGATACGGTTCTTACTAAAAAAAAAACCTCTACATACACACATACACTCCGTACACTCCGTACACATACATGTACACGTACACATACACATACACATACATGATATGCAAAATCCGACCGACTATAACTTCTCCCCGTGATGTACATCATGTTACGCGCAAATGCCGGCGGCATTTTTATATCGACTTATAAAAATAATTAAAAATATAAGATTAATGAAAGAAATCACTAACTACACCTATTTTACTATAATAATTTATTTAAAAAAGGATTAAATCCTTAATAATCAATAAATCACAACAATGAAAAGATATAAGGACGTCTTTGTCGTGTTAACAAAATCTAAATTATGTCACGACGTAACGTAGTGATGCGTGCAAATGATATACCTATACAGCACGAGTTCCTAGATCGTACAGGCACGATAAAAGAAATCTTATGATGGTACGATTTAAGAAACTTGGTAGATTTTATAAAAATATTGATTTAATTTTTATAATACGTGCACAAATATACATATATGTA
This sequence comes from Temnothorax curvispinosus, assembly GCF_003070985.1. Lineage (NCBI taxonomy): Eukaryota > Metazoa > Arthropoda > Insecta > Hymenoptera > Formicidae > Temnothorax > Temnothorax curvispinosus. Next base: position 9,526 of record NW_020226175.1, on the reverse strand, counting down.
TATAATATGCAAAGAATATAAAATATTCTACAATAAACTTTCTTTTATGAAAAAATAAAAATTTATAATAAAATTGTATGATTACATTATTATCAGCTATATAAATTAATCAAAAATTTACATCAGTTGTACCTGAATTTTTTAAATATTGTTAGCACGCACACAAAACAAGACGTAATCTGTTTCGTCTATATTATATACTCATTTCTCATTTATTTCATAGTTTTGTTATTAAATGTTGCTTTTATGTTAAGTAATAATATAAAATATTAATGAGGTGCGATTTAGACGATTTAGATTTACCGGTACGCATTCAGCAGCTCTCTTCTAACCAGAGTTAAATCAGGTGTTACGGCTGGGACAGCGAAGGGAAATCGATATTTCCCCTAAAATAGGTCATTGGGATGGTGCGGTCGTTCCGTGCGTTCGTACGCCTGAAGGGTCCCCGTGCGTGCATAAATTTGGCGAAATAAATAAAAAAAAGGAGGGTGGCTTTATATAATTAATAAATTCACATAAGTGTAAAACCTTAGGTCACCATATGTGTTTCAAATTTATTTTAACCTTCGGTTGTCACACCTCTTTTTTCGAACACGTTTGTCACACGGGGTCAATTTGACCCCAATCAATTTTTAAGCAGCTGCTGTTTAAAAACTAACAGTTTAAGATTTACAGTAACTAAATCTACGTCTTTTACATTCTATTAGATATGCCGTAACTATTTATATACATTTTTTGGATCCCTGAAGAATTAATATCGGTGTTTTTAATATTTCCTGCATACTTTTGGTTGGGACGGTACTTCCAGAACATTGTTAAGAAGTCTACTGTTCTTTATCAAACTTTAAGCCAGCGCTTAAAATATGATTCTAAACGAATCGAATAACAAGCGAAGAGTTCAACGAAGACTTATTAAACTTTAGTCGTTCCAAACATTCCTTTGAATAAATTAAACAATATTTTTCCATTATTTCCTAAAAAATATTTTCGAACGCGATAGACGACAGCTCAATACCTCCCTTCTCTAAGACTCCGCGGCTCATTAATATATAAGACAGAGGTCGTTACCTCGTTTGCGTCGATTAAAGAAGAATTACCTGATACTACACGCCAAATATCCAACAGCTCCTGTACGGGTTTACGTTTACAAAGATTAACTTCAAAATATTCCACTTCCTCCTAACTTATAATAACAAGGTGGAGTACATGGCTGATGGCGACTCTTTTTTACGCAGATAAATTAATTCCACGCGAAGCGAGGTTCATCCCATACCGCCCCCGGTTAGAGGGCAAAACAGCTATTCAATAATATTGTTTTACATCGTTCCACTTTTCACGTAAAGCGAAGTCCATTCCACACCGCTTCCTGTTTACATGGTAAAAAGAGGTCAATTATTGTGGTTTCAAAAAGGTAGTAATTATTATACCTACCTATACAATTTCATCAAAATCAGAAGTGGTTTCTGGTTCAAAATCAGAAGGTAGCATATTAAAATTTAACTAAATGTTAATTAAGCTAAATAATTAAAAAATAATAAAAAATTTAACATCTCGGAAACTAGATGTTTCCGCATTTTGTGGCATTCGACTATACATTTAGTAAGTACACTACCTATATACCTATAAAATTTCTTCAAAATCGAAAGGGGGTGAGTCTTATTGTAAAATATTGATTGTAGTAGATACGTTAGAGTTTTATTTATTTTTATAAGAGTAATCGACAAGATCGGCGCACACATTGAGGTTAAAATTCTCAACAATAACTATCGCGCGTGAAAGAAGGTATAGGAGAAACAATCAAAAAATAAATATTGGACTCTCGAAATTAAATAAAAACTGATAAAGGATGGCTATGTCAGTCAGACGCAGTTATCGGTGCGTAAGAGAAATACGAATATATACACTGTTGAATAAATCAGTGAATTGGATTTTTTACGCACCGATAACTGCGTCTGATTCATAGCCATCCTTTATCAGTTTTTATGTATAGGAGAAGGTTGTTTAAAAGTTGGCAGGACTCGTTACATAGTAGACGATCGTCGGCATTCTCTCAGAAATCCTCTATAATGCGAATTACATCAAAGAAGGCTGCGATGGAGCGTCATTGATGCGTCGGATCCTTTGTTGAGATGTAGTAAAATTAGGTCGCGATTGTGCCCCTGTATGTATTTCGAAAATTGATAAGCTCCGAGTTTCAAACATATAGATGTGAGAGAGGCTCTCCGGAGAGCCGGACAGCAAAGGAGAGATTTTAAAACAAAACCACACAGACAAATCAATATAAGAATTCAGCATTCTCGGAGCGATGAGCGAGAATATAGAAAGATTAATGATTAAATAATAAAGTACGTAGAAATTCTTATTTGCTTTTATAATTTAGTTATAATGTGGCAAATATTTGTGTTTTATTTAAATTTTTAAGAACCTACTATGATCAAAGAACACCGTCACGCGTCATGATTATTTTTCAAAGAAGAAGAGAAAATCCTTTTATGATCTATGTAAGTTGCAACTTCGTCACAAATTATCCTTTTTTTCCGCGAACGAAGTCGCGATTTTGTGAACGATGGAACGCGGCACGGGCCACGGGGCGAGTGCTCGAGGAATCGAACGGCGGCGATCGATGGAGCATTGTCGCGAGCGACGATAATTTTCGGAGATGTACTTTCTATCGCAATTTCGCAATCCAAAATCGAGAAAATAGAAGAAGGCTACGATCTGAGTTTGTATTTAAAAATTTCGAAATATGCGGAATCTATGAAACATTTATTCAGATTTCCCACCGAAAGTCTACGTTCACAAATGTACAAAACCTTTTCTAGTAGAAAGATTTTATTTATAGGAAAATGTGTGGTAATGCAGTTTTGCTTCTATATATTGGGAAGGACCAGAAATTTTATTTAACTATGCGCAACACTGCAAGCCGTCATCTGTCGATCGTCGTCGCGTCGCGGCGTCGGGCGCACATGCACATACATATAATCATGCAGCACCAGCAAACGGAGATCGTCCCGTCGCGTTCGAATTACTGGGAACCTATGAAAGAGCTTTTCGTTTTTCTCGTTCTGATATAGATATTGACCTGAAAGAGATATTTATAATGTTTTTAGTCTGCGAGCGAATAAAAACGGAATAATTCTAGGTTCCGCGAGCAATGGGACATAAACCGTAAATAAAGCGAGATCTATCGCAAGCACGACGAATTTCTCAAATGACGAACGTCGAACAAATTTTTTCAGCGGCCGTCCACAAGCTCGCCGGAGAAGTCGGTTTTAAATCAGTGGTGCGGTTTTATTCGAGCTCGGCGTTTTTCCCCTTCGACTTACACAGAGACGCTCCTCTATTCGTGTGACGGCTCGACGAAATCATACTGCCCCACTGCTCCAGATATCGATTTGAACCTGTTTCCATAACAACACGTGCGCGCGAACTCGACGAAATCTGACAATCTTGGCAATTAATTAAGAGGACTAGGCAGTCAGATTTGATAAAAATTTAACCTTTTTTGGGAATTAATTACAAGAAAATGAATACAAATTGTGACTAGTACTTTTAGGTAATGTTTACTAGTACCATAAACAGTAAAGAAAAAAATTTTTTTTAAATAATATATATATATATATGTATACACTACTCTCCATAAGTTTGGAAACACTCTATGACAGATGCCGTACGTGCGACTATTTATCTGTAAATCTGTGCAGATTTTTGGTATGAATATATCGTAAGACGTTCAAATAATCATATATATTTCCACCTGGGACACTTGCAACACTTGTACATGCCGAAAATATGTCGGATGATTATTTCGCGACACCGAAGTGCTCGGAGTTGAATTTGTTGAACAGCGAATCACAAGTCACAGGTGCACCTTTGGGAAGTTCTCCAGCAAGAATGGAAACGTATCCCGACTGAACTCCAAAAGTTGATCCACCGTATGCCGAGAATATGCAAGGCAGTCATTAAAGCAAAAGGTGTGGTTACTTTGAGGAATGTAAAAATTAATGGAAATTCTTTATTTTAAAAGCCTGTTGGATAACATATGTACTATTATGTACTATTTTCTGTATATTGCATTTTATAGAGTGTTTCCAAACTTATGGAGGGTAGTGTGTATATATATATATATATATATATATATATATATATGACGGCGCTACAGAGTCTTCTGATGCATAGGCGGTTTTTCTGGTGCCATTATGGTTTTGCAGTAATCCTGGTCATAAAAAATTGAATTGTAAAATATCCTGGAAGGCACTCTATAGGACCCCATTCTGCACTGAACCTATTTAAAAAGAAAAAAAATCAAAATTTAAAAAATGGCAGCTGCAAATGTAAAAAAACGTGATTTTTCATTAAATAGAAGGAGTTATTTTATTTTATTTTTTTTTTGTCAAAACAGAAGTTTTTACGGACTTATGCGTAGGTTCAGGCCTTAACTAAACATGTTTTACATATGCTCAATTTTTTTTAAATCGATTTGAACCTCCGTCTTTTTGCAATTACTGCAAAACGAAGAGAAAAAAAGATTTTGATAAAAACGCGTTTAAAGTTTTAAAAAACTTTTGAGTACACAATAACTACTACATACCTCGCTTAAAAATTTCCAGCAGCGTAATAGGATGTTTCCAGATCTTCATCTTTATCAGCATTGTTGTTGAACTCTTTTTCACTTTTTTTGAAATATGAGAAATCTCTGTCCCGCTCGACGCCACTCGTCTATTAGTCTAAGAGCTGGCTACGAAAATTAAAAATGATAAGGTGCAGTCAAAATTTGTATATGAAAACTCTGACAGTGTCGCTGATTTTCTACTGAAAGTTGCGAAGAAACTGGTGTATTGTAAAGAAAACAGTTTATTACTAAATGTGCTGAAAATATTGACAGTTTTGAAGCCCCTTTAAAACAGAATAAAATTTTAAACTTCTCTAGCAGTCATGAAAAGAAAAAAGTGATTGTAAATAATAAAGTTCAAGAAGATCGTCTGCAACGTGATCTTTTCAGACGTATGCTAGCTATTTCTATGGAAAATAATATGGATATTGAAAAAATTTAAACTTTTCCACGTACTCCAATACCAATGTCGTTATGCCATATAGATGGATCGATTTTCAAGACAGATAAGTCCAGTTTGATGAAATGCCTGCAGGTTGAAAGTACTGCGCCTACGCATACTGACGTCCTCTTGTTTGATGGATTTTTTTTACTTCACTGTATTAAAGAAGTTCCTAAAACATTCGGCGATATTTAAAAAAAAATACTGCAAATGATTACAAATAATAATGCGTCAAGTATTCATCTTATTTTTGATCGATATTGCCAACCATCCATCAAAGATTGTGAGCGCTATATGCAAGGAAGACAAGCAAATGACCGTGACTAACGTTATCTCTGGACCGCAGCAAGTAAGGCCCACCGACTTCGCAAAGGAACTTAGGAATGACAATTTTAAAACAGCTCTTGTTTCTTTTTTAATATCTCACTGGAAAAGTGACGAAATCGCTCCCTTTATTGGTAATAAGAAGATTTTATTAACGTACGTTGTTTGTTATAAATATGAGGTCAATAGTAACAAAAACGTAATTAAAACCACAAGCCATGAATTTTCATGTCCCTCGCATGAGGAAGCGGATACAGAAATTGTATTCCATGTTACAAATATTAATTATGCTGCAAACATAACACGTAGATGTTCTGATACGCACATATTAATTTTATTATGCTCGGAAACATGCATCATCGTAAAAGCCAAAGTAACATTTGCATAGAATGCGGTGTGTCAAATAAGCGACGTATAATTGATGTAAATAAATTATACAACTTACTTGGAGATGAGTTATATAAAGCTTTACCTGGCTTCCACGCATTCACTGGCGTATCGTTTTTCAGAAAATGCAAGCAACGCCCCTTCAAAACATTATCTCAATCGAAAAAATACACAAAAGCTTTCTCAGATTTAGGAAACATATTGTGTAACAAGGACAAAGTTTTTCAAGTACTAGAAATTTATACGAGTCACTTATACGGACGCACATCGAAAAAATGACGTCAATTAGTCAATAGTGCTCGATTTGAGATGTTCTTAAGAAATTATAAAATAAAAGATATTGATGAGCCCTTTCAAAAAAAAATCATTTAAAAATTTTGACGCATTTAGTTTGCCTCCTTGTCAGTCAGAACTACGACAGCAATTTGAAAAGGCGAGATACATAGCAAATATCTGGTCAAATTCACACTTAAAAGTACTAACGGATCTCGAACCTATTGATTGTGGCTGATGGGTAGATCAAGAATCCATGTACGATTTTAAATGGTTTGATGGGCCTCAATTACCGTCAACAGTCAAAGTTCGCGAAGTAACCGCGAGCGCGAGAACGAGTGATGTAGAAAAACAAGTATTACGTTTGATTGAACAAATATTAAATGTCAATGTCACGTTATGTTACAGCTTGTGCCCTTGCCGTACCGTGAATTTGGCAAGATATTGCGTACTATATGATCTTAATTAATATCTGAACAATTTACTTTGTATATATTAGTATAAAAAAATACCTTTTTAAGGGGAGGTTCTCATCTAGCGACCCAAAAGTAAGGTGATTTTCTTGAATTTTTTTTTCATAGAAGGAAGTAAATGAACAACTGAAGGTTTTTGACACTTATTTATGGAGTCTAAAAGTACACAGAAAAAATTTTTTTAATAGAACGTATTGCCGTGGAATGGTGTTACACGTGGTGCATCGTGACCGCGTCAAAAAAAGATGTCCACGTGGCAATCACTCTAGCACCTGTAAAAATTATCAGAAATCAAAAATCCAAAAATTTTCATAAAATATATAATATTTGTTGGAGCTTAAACCTATAATATAAATAAAAAGTCAAAAATTAAAAAAATGACGGACATTTGAATTTTGAGTACCGTTTTTTCACGTTTTTTTCGCTCTTTAATGTGTTATATAAAAAAGAAAAACAACAAATATCACCTGCATTTAGGTTCAGACTCCAATAAATTTAATGTACTTTAAAACAAAAAAAAGGCGATCCGTCAATTAGTTTTCGAGTAATCGTGCGTGCCACGTTGAAAAACATGATTTTTCAGGAAACGCGTTTAAAGATTTTGTTAACGATTTTTTTGAGTTAACGGCAAAATAATGTACCTTGTGGCTAATCAGCACGTCCAGTGCCATACATCAATCTTTCCTCAACTTCATTAAATCTGCATTAAATCTGCTGAGGATAAAGCTTTGAAAACGGGTTTTATGGCTTTTTGAACTTTTTCTGTAAGAGGAGTCTTGTGTCGAAATGATGTAAGAGTACCGGAAGCTTTAGCCACGTGCCACTTGCCCTTTTGGGAATATATTCTACATATGATAAGCTATCAAAAAATGCAAAAAATGCAAAAAAAAAAAAACGATTTTTTGGTCGAGCTAAATGAAAACCTTTCCTTAACATAGAAAATGCTGTTATACAGTGATTTACATCGTTATCTATTAAAAACTATAAAGGAGAAATATCCTTATAAATTTTGTAGCCAAGGGTTCACTCATTGCATCTTTACAACGGTGTTACGTCCAACCCCAGGATTAGAATAAGAAAAACTGGGAAGCGAAGGAAAGACTAACCAGAAGGGTAGGGGTAAGGAAAGACGCAACCAGATAATACTTGCAAATGTCGCTCGCAGGTACACGCTTTGAGGCGCGTGGCACGAGTTGAACGCACTTTCAATGGCTCAGGAAGGGTCAACGTCCGTAGGGATGCTGGAACGCGGTGAGCGGTGCGATCGTCGGTCCTCTTTTAAGTCAAGGAATTTAATCCCTTTAAAGGCGTCTAACAGAACAACATCCACCAATCGCACCGATTTAAAAAAATTCAACATTCGAATAAATTACAGACGTCATGTGGAGACGCTCAAAAAACAACTCCAGTACTCGACAAGCAGCAGAAGTTCGAGAAAAATTTCTTTATTACTTTAACAACGATGGAGCTGTAGATTGACAATACGCTTACGTGTAACTGGCGTAAAAAGCGATCATACTGTAAAAATATACTGAAATGTTCAATTATAAAAAATATTTGGAATAAAAATATATACTGACATGTGTAAATAAATTAAAAAGCAGTCATGTACGTGTAAAATTGTATTTTTTAATTATAAATTATATAAAAAATATTTTGCTTGTGAGTAAATAAATTGTAGTACAAGGTTTTTGATAAAAGGCATATATTTCTAAAGATACAAACAAGATATAAATATTTCTTAAAAATAAAACAAATATTTTTTAATAATAAAACTGGTTACTTTTCATTTAAATTAAACTAGTAGTATTACTAAATACAATGCATCTTATAACATTTTTAAATTATTTGAAAATATTTGTATTTTACACTTTTGAGTTTTTTCTGTAATTGTATGTGTTGTTATACAGGGTGGGGAAAAAGTCTGGAACCGGTGAAATATCTCGAAAGCAAGACCGCCGGCATTAGCATTAGCCAAGGTGTACCGCGTGGAGGTTGCACGGTCGGATTTACACCTCATTGTGTGTGTGTGTGTGTGTGTGTGTGTGTGTCAGCAGGAATAAGGACCCTACGGCTCGTCACTCCCGTAGTATTTATTGACTTCAAACTCTCTCTGCTATGTGCGTGCGTGCGTGCGTGTGTGTGTTTGTGTGTGTGTGTGCCAGCAGGGATAAGGACTCCCTTCTACCGCTTGACAGTGTGGCAATTTAAAATAATATGATATTACTTTTTTTTAAATGTATTTAATAAAATCTCATTTTTTTTAGTGAAAAGGTCGTGAGATAAACGAACAGAAAAGAAAAGTCTGTGCTTCAAAGGCACGTCCGCTGTACCGTCCTCTGCGGATACTTTGGTATCTATTACCACTGGCTCTGGTGAACTAACATTGCTCACACTTGCTTCTACTTCCATTTGTTTCTCCTGTGCTCTGAAAGCAATATTTTGAAAATATAGCATATTTAATTCATAACAAAAAAAATTGTGCAAATTAGAAATTTGCACTTGGCTTCCTCATAGAGGAAGCTTTGACTTCCGCAAATTTGGAGATATCGATCTATTTTTAATTTTATTATATTTTTCAGTCTTTTTTACCCCTATTTCATATATAATTCTTTTAAATTCGGTTGATTAGACTTAGCTTTATACGCGATCAAAATCTCCGAAATTTCAAACGTCTGTAACTCCAGAACTAATTAACCAAATCTTAATTAATTATATATGAAATAGGGGTAGAAAAAACTGAAAAATTTAATAGAATTAAATATAGATCGTTATCTCAAATATTGAGAAAGCTATAGGATAAAACACACTTTTCTAAAAAAAAAATTCCAATAAAATCTATACCGGTCAACCGATTTTAATAAAATTTGAGGAGAACATACTTTCTATGATACTCTATTTGTGTGAAAAATTTCAACCCGGTATTTAAAAAATTGTAGAAGTAGATGCGTGTACAAAAAATCTGTACACACACACACACACACACACACACACACACACACACACACACACACA
>NW_020226174.1:0-3073 GCF_003070985.1 Temnothorax curvispinosus | reverse complement strand
AGAACATACGAATATCCGTCGTTGTAACTTTTGAGATTTCGGAGCTCAATCAAATCGGCCTCCCACAGATCGTCGATATTCGACACGTTGTAATGCAACCGTGGAAATTTTTTGCGCGATGGACGATGCAACGTGTAAGCGTCTTGCGTTTCGAGCCAACGCGTGACTTCGTTACGGGAAAAATTCGGTTTAGCGGCGCGCGTCAGATTATCCGTTGCCGAATAGCCCGCGTAATGTCGCGGATCGTAGTAGAATTTTTCAAGTTCCGTCATTTCTGTTTACTCCAATCGAGTAAGCGTCTTTTCTTCGCCTGCTGCTGCGAATCAACGGTACTTTTCGGTGTCTCCGAGGGTGTGGAACTCCTGAGAAGTCGAAATGTCGCGATATTCGAAGAAGAACTAGCGGTTAATAATTCCTTATTTCTCACTAGTATCGAGGGGACGTTTAAGACGCGAAGTAATCGTGCGAACTGAAGTCTCCCCGTTGCTTTCACGGTTTTTCTTTCGCGCATAGCCTCGTTTATCAGGTCGTCGATATTCGAATCTTTTATAACGCTGCCATCTATAGTGACGACTCCATCTTCGTTCCAGCTAATTCTACTCGGAACTGCTTTATCGAACAAATACTTTAACAACAAACGAGCATTCGCGCGATAAGTTTTTGGTACGCTATCCAGTATTCTTTTAGTGCTTTTCGACATATTACGCTCGTTTGACGTGACGGTAGCAGCAGCAGCAGCAGCAGCAGTGGCGGCGGCCGCGACGTCATTTTTCGCCATAATACCGCTAGAGTGTGAAACCGATTCGAGATCACGCGTTGTCGTCGTTTCGTAGTCGTCGTCGACGTCGTTGATGTCGTCACGACGAATATCGTTGTCCGCATTTTCGTCCCCTTCATCGTTGCGCGCGTCCCGATTTCGCTTTCGCGCTACACGAACAAAATGAAGATATCGCCAAAGTGCCTCTTTATATTTTTTCCATTTCTCCCCGACGTCGAGTGGTAAGGGTGAATTAAGAATGAGACTCATCTCCGCATCGAGTCGCGATAGAGGTGTCCCCGGTATACGCACGGAAATATTGGTGTTCTCCGAATTTTCGTTATTTTCCTTCGTTCGTTCGCTACCGACGGCGGCAAACGCGGTGGGGAGCGTTTGTTGCGATAATTGACGCTGCATTTTTTCGAGATTTTCCGTAGTGATCAAAACCATCTTTTTTGCCCTTTCCATAACGCACCTTTTAATCTCTACCGCCGATAATTCGCGACAGTAAGGCGGCTAATATAGGACCGATAATATAAGGTAAGAATCCACCTTGTTGTACCAATAGCTTTCTTTTAGCCTTCAAATTACTGCCTTTTGACGCGATGCGACGCAGCGTCGCTTTGTGTTTGCTCAAACGTTTTTTTTTTACGTCGTTCGAGCGGAACGTTACCTTTGAGCGTGTTGAAAACGCATTCGCTGATACACCGTATTAATTTATCGTCAGCGGTCCGTAAGAAGGTCGCGCGTTGATTTTTGTTCAAATACAGCAACGCCTCGAGAAGACAGGTATTTTTTTTTCGATCGAGCGTCTGGCGTTTTTCGTCGCTTTGTCTGATTTTGCGTTATTTTCTTTCTTTTCCATCGCGAGAAAATTACACGACTGACCAGCGTGTGCGCTAGTGCGAGTCTTTTATACGTAGCCGTTGGAAAATGATCTGCGCGGTACGTAAACGAAATGTGCCGTATCGTCGGGAAAGATACACGTTCGAAATCGATATTCGTCCGGAGTCGATTGTTTCAAATCGAGCAGTAGATACCCGTGCGGTCTCGACGTGGCGTCGTAGTACGCCTCTTCTAGAAACTTTGGATCGTTGGGAAAGACTTGACGCGCTAAATGACGAATTTGCGCACGATCGCGAGGATTCTTGAAAACCACGATGTAATTTGCATTGAGCAATATATCGCGTTGCCCGCGTCCCTGATGAAAAAGATTTTGCGAGATGAGAATTACGCTGAGATTCTTATGATGACTGCCTTTGGTAAAGAGATCTACGATCGCGTCGCTCGATGACGATTCTCTCATAAGATCGTCGATTATCACCAATTTAGGGGAAAGCGGATCGACGGAATAATCTTCCGGACGTGGCAATCCCTCGCGAAATTCAATTATATTTTTCTTCACCGTTGCTTCGTCGCGCGCGTCGTATTGTAATTGACGATAAGCCTCTTGCCACTCGGCGTAATAAAACAAAACTCTCTCGAAACGCACGTCGGACATGTGAGATAGTTGTTGGAGAAAGGTTTTCACGAAGATCGTCTTCCCGCATCCGGTGGGTCCGCACACGATCGACGTCCAGGGATGTTTCCAGCGCACGTCCATTTTGCGAAATGATTGACTCGAATTCCACGCGTGACTTCAAAAAGAATAATTTGAGGAGGAGAGGAGCGGGGAGGGAGGGAGGGGATAAGGTAATCAACGGCGGCGGCGGCGGCGGCGGCGGCCCGAACGCGCGCACCAGCGTACCCCCGCAAACGCTCGCGCGAGCGAACATCACCGCGGCCGTTGTTCAGCTGATTCGCGCGCCGCAATGGGCATAAGCTTATCCGCTTGTCTTAGCTTATTACGATTCCGCAGCGAGAGCATCGCGTCGACGAGCTTGTACGCGATGCTCCGACCGGAGAGAGAAAAAAAAAGCGCGGGAGGGGGTGAAATTATATGATACAACAACTATTTACGCCTTAAATGTGAAAATATTTTATTTTTTCAAAGATTTTTTTAGGAAAGAAATCACAAATTTCAAGAAATTTTATATTTAAACACGCACAGAATATATTTCCATATTGCTACATTATATTTTTAGTTACATATGTACAAAAATCCTTTTACGCACTTACAACTATTTTTACAAAATTAAAAAACTATTTACAATATAATACGAGAACATTTTTTTTACCCTAATGTGGCAGAAAACGTGTTAGTCTAACTTAAAAATAAAGAAGAAGAAGAAGGAGAAAAAATTATTCACTCCACGTAACCGTACGGAAGTGAATAACGATTATTGATAAATCTACCTTTTACCAATACCGGTGCAC
>NW_020226173.1:0-5332 GCF_003070985.1 Temnothorax curvispinosus | reverse complement strand
GACACCCAGGAGGCGCCGGGCAACGACACGGTGAGTCGCCTCGCATTCTTTTTGATATTCGCTTGCTTGCTTCGCTTCATTCACTTTCGCGAGGGCACGGGCCCTCTGGTCCTTCGAGAAATTTTGTTGACCAATCGCAAACCCGGGGAGCGCCTGATACCCCCCCGTGCACATTCAATTGGAGCTAATTGTCGAGAAAATAATGAAGGAACTACATTTGCTTTATCTTAATTAATGGATCTTAGTGAGCAAATGAAAGAAATATATTCCAAGGAAGTTCATGAAGCAGAATGTACGGAAGCAGCGATACCTGCAGTTGCAGAAACTGAAATTGTACTAGATGCAGAGAAGATTATCAACTATGTTTGTCGTAACAAGACAATTGCGCAATGTGAAAAATGTGATTTGGATTTAGAAAATGGAAATATTGTTCATTTTGTACAAGATGCCACAAATATTATGGAAAAGACATTCCCGAACATTTGTTATGAGTCAAAACTTTCGGAAAAATTAGCACATGTTTTGGAGGACAAATATCTTACATATTTTCCTGAGCAATGCACACATTTGAAAGAAGTTTTGTTACAAATAATTGCAGTGGAATTTATTCAAATATCCTGCACTTTTATTAATAACATTTTATCCAGAAAAACAGAAATACATTCTGATAATTTTCTTTATAATACAGCTAAAAGATTATCTACAAAATATGTAAAAAAACGCAGTGAAAGTAAAACTGATAAACGACAACAGATTATACCCATATAAAGTATCAGGTAAACAAATTGTTATTTTTATCATCAGGACGCGAAATGAGACATGAGCGGTTTATCGTACAAAGTAAGTAAAGTAAAGTTGCAATACATATGAAATTTATTATTGTTTCAGTGGTTTTCTACATTGGAAAGTAAATTACTGGTAGCACAAAATTCTGGATATAACGCAATTCACCGATACAGGAATTGAGACAATCTGAATCGTTATACAGCTTAAAGAATCAAGCCAAGCTCAATCCTGCTTTTAATAACAATCATAAGTTAATTGGTTTTCATGATATCAACCTATGTGTGTCTGCATGGGAGTCACGAAGAAGGCAGATTAGTATATCGATACGGAGGGAAGTCAGGTGGAGCATTTCTGCAGTCACGAAAACGATCATTGATGATGCCGAGCATAGCTCATGCTCTGTTCCTGGATGTGACTCACGATTAATCCCAGTCCGGTGGAGAAACAAAGTGTCTTTGATCTATTTCCGAGCGCTGCGCTTGTATCGATGACGGTTCAGTGGAATATATATAGATATATATCTCTCAAACATTTAATTTCTTAATTAATTTAAATGTAAATAATAAAAATAAAATAATATTAGTAAATATTTATATACTGTCCATTTTATTATGATTTTTAAACTTACAAATTAGTTGTAATTGTAATTATAATTTATGTAATATAGACTGCAATCCATTTGATGCTACAAATGTTTCCAAGCGTTTTTTTCTCCGTCTTTATTCATTGAAAAGAAGGAGAAAGGGAATGTTTCGAAGCATTTGCAGAGTTATGTGGATCGCAACCATAGTTGAGTTCAGAACCATAAGCTACGCCGAGCTACGCATTTTTATCGACTACAACCGCCATGTTGCTATTTAATTCCTATTTCAAGGGGTCAAACTTTTAGATGGCGTTGCAAACACTGTACAACTTTTTCATATGGGAGTTTGAGAACCCTGCAATACACCATTAAATCTCTTTTATTTTCAGGTTCTCGACACAGGATGTCTCGACGCCCCGACGCTGCCTCCCCACTGCTGGATCATCGATGGACAACGTGGGACCACCCCCGACGGAACAGGTAAGTAGAAAATGTGTATGTTTAATTAATCGGCCAATTTTCTTTTCAACTTCTCGCCCCGGATGGATCTCAACTGCCGCTGACTGTCCCAGATCCTCGCCTTATCGCATACTGGAACGCCGCTGGACAACGATGGATCGATGCCGTAGGACAAGGTAAGTCGCAGGTAAGTAATTCAAATTAACTTGACACTGCGTATATTAACAAACGATTGATTTATTTCAGATCGTCGTAATTGATTACAAGGATTGTCGCGCCGTATGCGCTTCACGCTGACACTTTTCGTCGAACGTTGTTAGAAATGGTAATTAATTACCGCTCGCAATAGTTATACGAGTTATGTTTAACGCGAAAGTACGCGGGAGTGCTTGGTTGTAATATATCGCTGCGCTAAACTACGCGCTAAGTCCGTATTGTATGAGCGAATCTTATATACGTGTTACCACGACCACGATATCCGAGCGACTGCCTCGAGTTGCCGGGCTCTCCCGGCGTTCCCACCTCGGGATCTTTGCTCCCACATCTTTGTTATTCACATCTCGGTACTTTTCCACGCCAGATGTTGAACGCTTTCTCTTTTCTTATGGCAGTTTTTGCATGTTTTCGCGTTCGGTGTCGCCCGCGGTTCTCAATCCGAGCTTCGTAATTACTCGCACGCATACGCATGGGTCCCCTTGGACCCCGCTCCCCTGGTTCCCGAGTCCGAGGATTATGCGACCGAGTGGTCCCGTTGACCCCTTGGATCTTTCCCGGCGCCTCCTCTAGTGACCTTCCGTCCGCTACTTCCCTCCGGATTGTCGCGGTTACCGACTTCCGGGGGTCATTGTTGTGACCCCGCTATCTCCGCGGCCGGTAGTATTATCGCATCGCGGGTCGGTCGGTTGACGTTCGGGTCCCCCCTGAGGCGGACTCCGCGGCTCGGCCACCGGCTGTGACCGTCGTACCCCTATGCGCGGGGGTCATTGTTGTGACCCCGCAATCTCCGCGCCCGGTGGTATATTAGCGCGTCGCGGGTCGGGTGGTTGGCATCAGGGTCTCCCCTGAGACAGACTCCGCGGCTCGGCCCCCGGCTGTAACCGCCGCACCCTTCTGCGCGGGGGTCATTGTTGTGACCCCGCTATCTCCGCGCCCGGTGGTATTAGCGCGTCGCGGGTCGGGTGGTCGGCGTCAGGGTCTCCCCTGAGACGGATTCCGGGGTTCGGCCCCCGGCTATGACCGCTGTGCCCTCGTTCGCGGGGGTCATTATTTTGACCCCGCTATCTCGCGGGCCCTTCGCTAGATTCTCGCCGCGATCGTCCCTATCTCCTCCGCTCGGGTCTTCTGCCAAGGCCCGCTCGTTGTCTCGTTCGGTCCCTCATCTGCGGCTTGCCTGCCGGGGTCAATCAGGCCCCGGTTCCCCTATTCGTCGCGTCGCTATATTTTTAGATGAACGCTAGCCATATGGGCTTTTCGGACTCGCTTATCCGGTATTTAGCCTAAAGAAATATCGCGGTCCGCTGCTCCCTTGGTTGCCGCTGCCCCTCGAGTGTCCTTGGTCCCACGGCTAGGCGAACGGTTGCATTGTCATCATCAAGAAACGGAGTAATGGCTTTGATCTTTTATACGTCCAAGAATAAGACTGCCTATAGTCCTGCCGTGTGCTAATTCTGGTCTTTCGAATCCTCTCGTACTTCTTCTTTTCCAAAGAGTATCACAATTCGCAGTTCAGAGAGATTCGTATTACAATATCACTACGTATTCAAAATATACTGCAAAAGGCCAGAAACATGTCTTGACTGAATGACAAACAAGAAACAAATAACGCCGGTTGCCCGGGCCGCAAGCTTGTATATGCACGCGCGCTTTTTTCTTCACGCGGCAATCACATGAATTGAATACCGATACGTCACGCCTCTAACACTTTACGCTATACAAATTTTCTAGGGAAACTAGATCCGCCAACGGAAGTGAGTTTACAAAATCACTAGTACTTTTTATGAAGTGCCATAGATGGCAACATCCACCCTTCTTTCCTCAATATCTCATTGCGTTTTAAACAGTATGTATAAATAGTCTACGAGGATTCTAGAGCGCAGTCAAGAGTTTGATACGGTTCGAGTACGTCGCAAACATTCTCCAGTTACGATGAACACTCACGGTGCGAACTACTACGTTCCGATTCAGGATGAAACGTGCGAGAAACAGCACAATGAGTAAGTACTGCTAATTTTCGTTTATACTTGTGCAAAAAAAAGCTTTTATAAACATAAATGTACTTTTTCAGTTTTGATAAACCCCGTTACCCGTCTCGTATTTTGGGAAGAAGATTTGCCTTGACATCGACAGCGTATAAATTTTTGGATGTTGAAATCAACGCGGGACCTATGTCCTCTGTGGATATACTTATTGGCGATAACCGAGGCAATCGGGTAATTCTGCCTCATGCAACGTGGGTGACATTCATCGAAAAACGTGCAGATATTCAGCAATTCGTGCAGTCACCGGCGCCATCATCGCTAGCGTTTCGAGATCTGGAACTTGTTAAAATACGTGACGCAGATATTGTAAAATTGACATCGTGCGTCACCAGCTTGTACATAAAACCGTCAACCGTACTTTTCTTCTTCGAACTAGAACATTGCGTCGAAAATGTGTATTTTCAACTATGCCAAAATGTTCATGGCATAAGTGAAAAATTTAAACAATTTGTGACCGTTTTACGCCAAAATTGTATCACCGATAAATGTAATGCAGTTAGAATCTTGCGTGAATTTATGATAAAAATTCAATTATTGATTGTGAACTGTTGGCGTATGCTGCAATTAATATTATACACGATGTATTACATGAGAAATAAATGTATATTAAAAAGCATATCACTGTATCTAAAATTATCTTTTCTTCTGTCTACCGTTCTTGTCCACCGTCAGCGGTTTAAAATTACAGAACTCTCGATAAGAATGCGCGTGCCGCACTCGCGCGATCATTGAACGTTTTCTCTCATCTGTCTCATATAAATTATTAAATATTCTTCCTCTTATTTCCAATAAATAAATCACTTAAAATAATATAAAAAATGATCTAAATATAATGGGTGATAAGAGCGAGAAGACGCGCGCAAACGGGGGACGGGAGCTGGGAGCGAGAGGGACCGCGCGAACGGGGGAGAGAGACCGCGCGAACGAGAAGACGCGCGCGAACGGGGGGACGGGAGCTGGGAGCGAGAGGGACCGCGCGAATGGGGGTGAGACCGCGCGAACGAGAATACGCGTGCGAACGGGGGACGGGGGCGCGAGAAAACATCAACGAGAGGAAGATAACGTGAGCGGAAGCGCGCCGTGACGTCACGTGACGTCACGCGGACCGACGCGGCCGTAGCACTCGGATCCCTCCTCGCGGCGCGGCAAAAATGGGAACGCGGGTCCCCTCCCCCCGCGGCGCGACCGCAAACGCGAACGCGGATCCCCGTACCCCGCGGCGCCGGAAAAACGCGGACCCCCTCCC
>NW_020226172.1:0-1494 GCF_003070985.1 Temnothorax curvispinosus | reverse complement strand
TCCATACATATAGTGCTTTATTGCGACATATTTTTTCACATAATCTCCCAAAGATTTGTGCGGTAATGCGAGTTACAACTAGCAAAATTTAGCATATCTATATAATTTTTATAAAATGCCTCGAACAATAGAAATCGATCGTTATCGTTAATACATTCTCGTAATTTGAAACAAGGAAAACTCGACATTAATTTGGCCCGAAAAGGACTGAATACAAGGTGGTGCGACATTTTACCTATTCGTCGGTGAAACCTCTCCCCGGGAGGTGCGCATCCAAATATACCATCCTTGAGAACTGCTGTTGCGCGTTAAATAGTCCAGGAGCAAAAATGGAATTATCCATTTTCTTCCTTTTCCCCTCTTATACCTTATTATAGATACCTATTCTTTTCGCGATGCGGAAGGCCTTTTGTCGGCGCTAAGAAAACCCTATGGTAACAGTATGCAGAATCTCGGGTTTTATCTATCCGAAGCTGCCTTTCTTCGTGATGTCTCCGCACGAAGATATATCGTGAAGATCGCGCCTCGAACAGGACGAAGGTACCTGGTGATCCGTTGCATATATATGGTAGCAATTTTATCAAGCTTGTTTTTTAAATGATCTGAAACAGTTCATGCATTCAGAAACAGAAATTAAGGAAGAAACACGAGACTGTTTCTTTAAATAAAATTGCATTATTTCTTTTGCTGAGGAAAATAAATTAAGGAAAAGCCGAGAAACTATGTTTCTTGGACAAAATTGAACACATATCATTGATCCTGATCATATTTTAGCAGATAGAACACTCTCCAATCTCTCCATTCTGAACTTCCTTAATAATTTTTTTTTCCTAAATATCGCTACCAAAATGAAGAGCGAAATGACGCTAAACGCGCGGATAATAGAAAACACGAGAAAAGTTGCGGGTGCACACGACTCTCGATAGAACAAAGATACACGCTGGCGCGTTGATCGTTGATCCTGAATGTCTTTTTAGGTTTTGCCTAGCCAAGTTTGGTTAGCCAAGCGTGACCACCGTCTTCCAGCCTCTATACGTTATTCATCGTCGCCCGGACCTACCGGTGCTACCGTAGCATCAGCTGGTACAAACAAGGTTCGTAGGATCAAACGTCAAACATATGTGTGTGCCGCTTATCGATCATGATAAAGCTCTCGAGCCGATCATATGTACGTTTCGTGACAGCGTTGAACCGGAGGAAGTGATCCAGAAAGCTGACAGAAAGCGAGACGCAAATCTGGAAAACGGGTCTTGGCTGGTTTGAGTCCAATAAAATGATCTCAATTTAATAAATAAAAATTTTTATATTTTTGATTATCTGACAGACTGGATATACTATTTAATTACTCCGATCGGAGCAAATACGTTAAGTTTGACAAATAAATTATTTTCTCCTTCTTCGCTCGAATCCCTACATGATTTTTCAGAACGCTTTCTTCTTTTAGATTCTGATTTATTAGGTTTTTTGACATAATGTTAATTACTTTTATATCAC
>NW_020226171.1:1450-20667 GCF_003070985.1 Temnothorax curvispinosus | reverse complement strand
AAAAAGGTTTCAAATTTTCTGGGCGTATGAGAGGGTGGACGTAACACGGGGAGCGGCGAGAACGGCCCAGGAGAAAATCCGGGGCCAAGCCGAGGACGAAGATGTGGCCCGCAGGGAGAAACGGCGGGAGCGCGACCGAAAGAAGAGGCACCAGAGGGAGGAGAGACAGCGTGTGGAGAAGCGCAAACACCAAGACGCGAACCGCGCCGAAATGCAGGACTCCGAGGTAGGCAAGCGTTCTACCGCGAAGTCGACGGGGAGTTTGCGACCGTGCGCAAGCGCGGCTCGCGTAGCGAGTCCCCAGGCACCTAAAGTGGTGTTGCGACGTCTTTCGGAGGAGGCAGTGCGTCTGCTGGCGAAGCGGGTGGAGCCGGACGGCGCGGCCGTGCTGACCGTAGAGACGGTGGGACGGCCGGGACCGGCGCGCGAGGCGACGGTCTCGCCAATACAGAGTACGGGGACGCAGGAGCGGGGTCCGACCCCGACCGACGAGGTAGGAGTGCCGACCGACTTGGGCATGCATAAGGAGATTGTGGCGATGCTCGAGGCCGAGCTCCCGCAGATCCCGCAGGTAGAGACGCGCGCTCCCGAGGCGATGGCGGACGAGGGAGCGACCGGGGGCGAACCCGCCATAGAGGACCACGGGTCAACGGTCTCTTTCCGGAGCCCGGAGGGTAGCAGTGGTTCAGAGGTGGACGAGGCGGAGCCGCGTCCTAATTAGTTTTAAGTCAAGCGTTAGCGTCCCGAGGATGAGGTCACCGGCAGCGGCCGGTACCAATTGGTTTGGTTTGTTTTTGACGACTTAGGAGGAAGGAGAGTGACCTCATCCGGCGCATGAGTAGATATAAGGATGTTTAGTTTTCAGTGACGCAGTTTCGAGACAGCTGGGACGTTCCATGGTGCGGAAAGATGACGTACAGCGAAACGGACGGACCGTCCGCACTTTTCTTAAATAGGCGACACGCGCGTAAAATGCACAGGCCTGATCGGCAAGACAGAGTTGCGAAGCACGACACGCGGGTCAGAATTGAAATCTGGCCAGAAATAAAAAAGATGGCGGACCGTCGCGAAACTTTTGAACCGACGGCTCGGCGGTAAAATAATACGCCCCTGACTAAAGCGGGGGGCCCCCGAATCGCGCATACGGGGTTGGCGACGCGATGCGGGAACGCGGAGAGGAAATGGGGAGCCGTCCGCGAACTCGCGTTAGGGACGTCATCTACGGGAGTCGGGCACCCCTGACATCGGTGGGCACTTCGCCGAGACCGCGGAGCCGGGTCCCGGTGAGACCCGTCGCCCGGGTACCGAAATGGCGGACCGTCCGGGAACTCGCCCTAGGTGAGTCATCCCCGGGGAAATGATATCCCTGATTAGCGGGGATGTCACCCCGAACGTCCATATCCGGTCGCCGGCAAGATCCAACAGCCGGCGACGAAGTTACAGAACCGTCCGCCATCTCGCGACCTGGACATCTTCCGCGGGGAAGAACCGTGGGAGGAGGTGTACCAGGTGCGAAATAGGTGTCAGGAGGGGTCGGCGTCGTTGGCAGGCCCGAAGGAACAACGCGATGCGACCACCGGGAGGTCGGATAAATAGCCGAGCGTCATCCGCGGGAAAAGACCAGCGGGTCACGTTAAGTGGGACCCGGTACGATCGGGGAACGGGTCGCCGCCGGCGTACGATCGCCCGGACGCGAGATACGGCGACATGTCGCCGGAACTCGAAGACCGGACGTCGTCCACGGGAAGTGAGCCCGGAATCGGGCTGAGAGGGACCGCCGAAACGGGACCAGGGGGTCGCCGTCAACGGCGGAGGTCGCGATCGCGACGCAGACATCTTCGTCGAGAAGTCGACCCGGGGTCGTGTAAAGGGACAAAGGAGAAGGCGTGCGCGAGAGTCGGCGCCGTCGTAAGTCGACAAATGCGGGAGTTGAAAAACCACTACCCGGGGTCCGTCTCGGGACGTCGAGTAGATGGTACTCCAAATGGAAATTTCCACCGCGGACCTAGGGCACTGCGGGGAGCGGGCAACATGTATTGTAACTGCGTAGCGGCGAACATCTGGCGCGCACCTGTCGGCCCGAAAGTCGTAAACAACCATTGTTAACGCGGCGAGTGGAAAATTACCGCGAGGAGAAAACGACCGAATACCCGATGGTGGGGGCAAAAAGCACCGTAGGTAGGGAGCCCGAGCGAGGAAGAGGGCTCGAGGCAGTCTGTCGGGGATGTTCGAGCGTGTAACACGTAATCAACTTCGCTCTGTTTCGTCGCGCTAAGTCACCGCGATCGTCATACAAGTGCTATAATTACGGCTCGCCAACATTCGTAACAACCGGCAACGCCCGCGGAACGCGTTAATTGTCGTCTTTACAAAGACGAACGGCCTTTTTAGACCGAAAACAAGATCGTGCGTCGTAGATTAACTGGGCGTATGTGCCCACGTATCCGAGCGTCCGACATCTTGAGTGACTTAAAGTTTTGTGTACAACCAACACTGGAAATCAATATAATTGAATAAATTAAACATCCTTTTCGAAAAAGATTTCGAAAATTTATTAAATTGGACTTACCTTCTACTTACCTGATCCATTGTCGACGATCACTCGAAGTCCCTCGTTGATCCTGGATTCCGGTGGCAGCGTTGATCCTGATCGATGACGGCGATGATCCAGCGGTGGCAGGAACCTGAAAAAGGAAGAGAATTAGTCTAATTGATGATTCGAGAGATCGTTCGATACTTACCTTCTCGGTGGTTCAAAGGTCAAACCGAGTGGCGACCGTTGATTTCTAAGGACACGTAGCGTTGATTCGTGCCTCCTGTAGTACTGTCCGGATACAACCTAACCTTTTTTTTTTTTTAACGTGAGGAAATTTTCAACTGCTGGGTTCCCGAGCAAGCCCGGTATGTGGCCCAGCAGCCCCCTCTGATGTTGGAGGGGGAAGACCTCCTCGGTCTCTGGCAAGACTCGAGGGGAGTGTGGGATTCCACGCACGCCGCATTCGAGTGCAGCGCGCGCAGCCTACCCACTAAAACCTCACGGGTGTCCCTATCTGCGCATTGGTAGGGGTGCCCAGGAACTAATGTATGCATCTGGGCACCCTCTGCGCTGAGCTGATTTGCTCCCTGCTCTGGGCTATAAGCCTTAATTGCTCGGTTGAGCTAACATCTAACGTGGCGGAACGGACACCACCCCGTTCCGCCACCCTTCCCTGCGTACAGGGGCTTAACTGGCCGACTGTCGGTGCCAGCCGACAGCCGGCCGCCCATACTGCGAGCCCCCCCTCGTCGGAGGAGGGGTCTTGCAGGGTACGCTGCCTGCACGTGCGGTCCTAGGACCGCGTAAATCGCCCCAATTGGGGCGTCATAGGTCAGTCTTAACCTACTATTTATCTTGTTGCGCGTTCGCCGCGGCATGATCATATTGTTCCCGACGAACTCTCTCCGCTTCTTCCTTGGCGGACATTACCTTACCGCAATAGGCAAGGAATGCCCGCCACTTCTCTACTTCCCCGACCGCCTCTGCCACAACGGCCGGGAGGGAGAGATCTACCCCTATCTCCCCCTGTAGGACACGGCGCTGCTCATCCCAAGCAGGGCATACCTCCAGGGTATGCTGCGCCGTGTCCCTCATCTCGTTGCAGTAATGGCATCTGGTGTTTGCCTCCTTACCGATGCAACACAGGTACTCACCGAAGCACCCGTGCCCGGTGAGTACCTGCGTCGCCCTGAACGTTAGTTTGCATCCCCGTCCACCCAGCCACTCGTCCAGGTGGGGCAAAACGGCGTCGACGGTCCTTCTGCCGTATTTAACTACGGCAGGATTGGACAGTTGTTGGCGCCATTTCTCTATCAGGACCGCTTTGGCCTGTAGCTTGATGGCTCCGCTGGCCTTGTCCCACTGCTTGCAAAGGCGTTCAACCAACACCCAGGGGGGAGAGGGGTTCTAAGTGCGGAGTCGTACCCCAGATTCCACAACGGTGGACCGAGTACCGATCCCTGGGGTACGCCCCGCACAACCAACCTGACCATCAGGCTACCGTCCTGGTCCACGTACAGTAGGTTCCTGTCCCGGAAGTAGTCATAAAGAACCGCTATCAAGTAGGGAGGCACATCGTGATGTAACAACGCCTCCCTAATTACCGGCCAAGGCAGGGAGTTGAACGCATTCTGGATGTCAAACGAGACACCCAGAACTACCCTGCCCTCTTCCGCCGCGGCCTCCAAGAGGGCTCGGACCTTTGCAATCGCATCCATGGTCGATCTGCCCTCCCGGAAGCCATACTGGGCCTCACTCAGGTCCAGACCCTCCCGGGACAGGTGCCGGGCGAGACGGGCAGCGATCACCCGCTCGAACAGCTTTCCCGTCTCATCCAGCAAACATATCGGACGATAACCCGACGCGACGGCTGGTCTGCCGGCTTCCCCTCCTTGGGGAGGAGGACCAGCTTGGCCCTCTTCCACTGGCTGGGAAACCGGCCTTCCCTCATGCACCTAGTAAAAAGGGCCCTGAGGTGTTCGGCCAGTTCCCCGGTGGTCCAAGTCCACGTCTTTCCAGGAATGCCGTCAGGCCCGGGCGCTTTACCCGCTTTCAGCTTCCTGGCGGCAGCCTGGAGCTCCTCCATCGTGACCCCAAATTTCTCCTCGTCCCACTCCGCGGGAGGCGGAGCGGGTGCACCATTTGTTCTCTCCCCTTCGTCGTCGGGGAATAGTCTCCACGACGTCCTCAAGGAATTCGGGGTCCAAAGACTCTGTCGTGGGGGGCGCCCAGGGTTTTAATTTGTTCAAAACTATCTTATATGGGCGTCCCCACGGGTCTTCCTCCAATGTTTGGAGGAGCTCCTCCCAGGCGCGATCCTTGGCCACCTTTACCGCGTTAGAGAGGGCCCGCTTGGCGGAGCGGTAGCCCTCTCCAGCTTCCTCCTCTGCCAGGGGGTCTTGTCGGGCCCTTGCCCTAAGATAGACCCTTCTGGCATGGACGGAGGAGCGCCGTAACTCGGCAATTTCCTCCGTCCACCAGTACATTCCCTTGCGTGGGATCAGGTTGGATCGGGGCATCGCCGCATCGCATGCTTGCCTCATGATATCTCCGATCCTTTCGGCCTGGTCTTCCACGCTGGTCATTGCATTCCGCAGGACATTTTCTTCCCATAGCGGGGTTAGCGTCGCAGCACGAAACAAGTCGCGATCCGCTTTACGCCACTGCCATCGCGGAAATTTCTCGCGCGCTGCTCGTCGACGTTCCACGATCTCGCGATAGGTAGCCAGGAGGGAAAACTCCACATACTCGTGGTCCGACCTTGTCTCCACATCCTCAACCACCCTCCATTCCTCAACTCGGCGTAATCCCTCCGGGTTCACCATCGTGATATCCACAATGGATCCCCCATTGGGTCTTACGCATGTCCATCTGTTCCCTCGGTTGAGAGAAAACAGATTTCTCTCCGCCATCCAATCCTCCACTTCCCTCCCCCGAGCATTCGTGACCGGGGATCCCCACAATGCCGATTTAGCATTGAGGTCCCCAGCCACGACAATCGGGGCGAGACCAAACCTAGTTAGACACATCCCTATCTGATTAAAGATGTCCCAAAATTCAGCCCTACTCCTATTTGGGGAGACGTAAACACTAACGACCACAACCTGTCCCCATTTGACCGCAACGTAACCCTTGCCCGCCACTAGTTTAGTGCAGGGCTCGGGACTAGCAGTTTGCCTCCACGTTACCGCAGCAAGGCCACACCGACTTGACGCCCAACACGGGTGGTTGTTAGGCACACGGTACGGTTCCGCCACGATACCCAAACCGCTACCGCGCTCTGCCATGGACTGTAGGAAAAGATCCTGGGCAGCGCGGCAGCGATTCAGGTTAGCTTGAAGAACTTTGGGTATGGATGTTTGGGCCATTACAGTTCATCGTTCAAGCCTTCCGTCTCCATCTCCTCTTCTACCCCTTGTTTAGTTTGTTCAGAGGTTTGTTCAGTGGTTTGTTCTACTTCCACTTCCTTCTCAAGTCGGTCATCAGCCTTCCTACCGGCTCTTTTCCTTTTCGCCCTTTTTCTATTCCCACTTCTGGGGAAACAGTCGCCGACTCACCAATGTCTTTCAAGGAACGCTTGGTCGCCTGTCTGACTCCTCCCCCAGCAGAAGTTTCCCTCATCTCCACGTCCACCGAACCACTCTGAACAGGCTGAGTAGACCGCATCGACTGTGTCGAATTGGCACCCCCCCCATCCCGGTTTGCGTTTTTTCCTCGCCGAGGAGCAGGCTTTACTCCCAGTTCTGTGATTGGAGGGCTTCCCCAGATCTGCACAGACCGGGCATTTCACCCTCCCTCTACAATTTTTAGCCACGTGCCCCTCCTCGCTGCACCTATAGCACCGATTGCTTCTATCCACTTCATTGGTGCAGGTTGCCCTCACGTGCCCCCCCTCCAGGCATTTGAAACATTGGAGGGGACGTTCCGTGAGCACCTGCACCCTAACCGTAAACCAGCTCAGCCTAAGCTTGCAATCATTCTGCAGGATTGCCCTGACCGCAGCAAGCGGGCACTTGGCCCAGGCTGTCTTCAGCCCGTTGGTTCCATCTCTAGGTGTTCCCACCTGTATTTGAGCAATTGGACATTTGCCCACATCCGCAATGGCAGCAGAGATCTCCTCCTGGGTGATCGAGTCTTCGATATCCAGGATTCTAACCTCTCCTGTTTTCACTAGTCTTACCACCGTGATTCCCTCTCTCCCTGTGAACAGTGCGTTCATGCTGTCGGCCAATTTGTCCGCTCTTACCGCACCTTCTTTACCGGGTAGTTCTATGAGTAGGGCTCCGGTCTTGGTCCTTTTTGGTTTCAACGGACCCTCAATCCCAATATCTTTTAAAGAGATCTTACTTCTAGCCTCTTTCATTAAGGTCTCATATTCACCCTTAAGGCTAGTAAGGACCACTGCCGCCGTTTTTGGTGGGCGTCCAACTTTGCTAGCCGTGCTGGGTCTTTTCGCCGTGTCCGTCCTACTCTTATTTTGAGTAGGTGGTTTATCCTTGGCTTGTCCTTGGGTTTTCTTGCTAGGATCCTGCCCTTTCGCAGCTTGTTTCCCTTTAGGCTGCTGCTGGTTCCGTCTTTCCTGCGTCGGTTTAGACGGTGCCTTCCCATTTTTCCTGGTCTTCTTCTTTGTTACTTCCGCCCAGGACAATTGAGACGGGGGCTGCTCCAAAGATGGATTGACCAACGCCACCTCATTATTCTCTGCGTTCCCGGCCTTGCCCTCAGCCCGTACGGGTTTAGGTGCCGCTTGCGCTAACGGTGGCGAGGTTGGCTTGTTAAGGGGTTTTTCTTTCCCCCCTTTGCGTCCTTGCTTTCCACCTTTATCCGCCTCGATGACTCTGCTTCGGGGCTGAACTAGCTGTGTTTGGACCGTGACCGGTCCACCCGCAGCCAACGCATTTACAGTCCTCAACAGGGTTTCGAGTAGTGAAGCCGTTTTTTCCATTCCAGCCTCAATCACTTCTATCCTTTTCAGCATATTGCTGTCTACGGCATTCCCGATCTCTTGTCCCAGCACACCAGAGTTTCCAGGTTCCATGCCAGCTCCAACGACAATTTCTGGATCTGTATCCATCGTTATGTCATCCACCTCTGCAGGGATGGCTGCCTCTATTATTGCTGGGGATTTCCTTCCTAGAGGGGGTCTCCTTACCTCAGGTGCACCATCTCTGACTACTTCTTTTAACAGGCGCAGTCTATTTCTTTCTGCAGCCTCTCTCTCCCTCTTCTCGCTTTCCTTATCAAGTCTCTCCCTCTCTCTCTCCATAGCTGATCTCTTCTCTTGTCAGCTTCTATTCTTTCTTTCTCGATCCTCTCTTTTTCTTTCTTACTATTATCATCTTTATCAGAAGATGAGTCATCTCTTATTATATTCTTACCCCTTCTGGGTCGTTTTTCCTTTGGAGGTTCTTCTTGGACTCGGCTCAAAGGCCTATCTTCCACGTCCACTTCCATATTCCAGCTATTATTTTCCTCAGCTTTTTTCTCTAGCTGGGCAATCTTCTCCAGGAGCTTGGCATTTTCACGCCTCAGCTCTTTAACTTCAAAGTCTTTAACGATTGGTTCGTCAGCACTCACTCGATCGACCAGGTGGGCAGCTGCAGCTGAGATCACTGAAGCCGCCACGTTAAGACTTTTTTTGTCTCCCCCTTTAAGCGAGCCGCATGTGGTGTTCACCTTGTCTACGGTAGACACTTGCTCTATAATTCTCCTGGCAAAGTCTTGAACCGAGGCATTACGGAGTTCCTCGGTGTATTTCTTCTCGTACTTTTCCGATTTTTCGAGAGTTTGGCGGCTATTTTAGGGTCATCCAATTCCCTAAGTCTTTTCTCTTTATCTTTTCTTTCCCTTCTTGCCAGCTCCGCTTTCTTTATTTCATATTCTCCGGTAGTCACAGGCCTACCTCTCGTCTTACGCTCATCCGGGAGTGAGCTGCTTTGTTGCCCTGTAGGGCTTGTCGCCTCATCACTTTTATCTCGTCGTATCTTGGAACGAGACCTTCTTGTCCTCTCTTCCCCATCTAAGGGGAATCCATCGATCGTCGCCTGCGAGCTGTTACCTTTGCCCGCTTTGGCGCACATTGGACCGGCCTTACAGCCGGGTTTAACTGTGCGCTTCATGTCACTCCCTTTAGAGGAGCACTGGCTCCCCTGGGCGATGTTAGCACCTTCACCTGGGCTCGCCCTCGACCCAGATGGTAGCTGCGATTTTGAGTGTATCCCGTCGTTGGCTAACGACGGAGAGAGATCAGGACGGTGCTCCTGAGAGCATCTCTCATCCGCCGGGCCCTGGGGGTCCGAATCCCCTGGGCCAGTAAACGTTAAATTCCTATAAGACATTTCCCATAGTTTAAATTTGGTTTATTTTCGGGGTGTCCTTCCCCTAGGCTGGTTGGCATCGCCCGCCTTACGAGCCCAGCCCGCCCGAGCCCTCGGGTATCCCCGGGTTCGCCGTACCCGTATCGAGAGCGCCCCCCGAAGGCCCCGAAGGACCCCCAGAGACCGCCCCCGACCCCTGAGGCACCGTCCACCGGTCGACGCCGACGAAAGAATCCCGCCACCCCCACCCGCACGCAACGAAGGGTGGCCGGCCGAGAGACCTCGATCCCGGCCCCGGCCGAGCACGCTCGATCCCGGTCCCCGCCACGCACAAGCAGGAGACACGGAGCGCCCACGCCACCGCCGACCCAATGGACTCCGTACTCGTCACCGGCCCTTACGTCCGGTGACCAGACCCGCCGGCCCCGACCTGGGAATATGTCCCAGCGGCCCGACAGGTCACCCACCCAGGCAGCCCGACCCCGACCTCCGAATACGTCGGAGCGGCTCGGGACTGCCCTCCGTGTTGGGGACACCGCGGGACCATGTCCCTGGTGTGCACGTCCCCAACACGGGCCTCCCCTCCGGTCGTCCCTGCACCACGTACAGGGACTCCCGAAAGGGGGTTACCCCCGTCTCCCCTGCCGGAGCACCGGCGTGCAATGGGTAGTGAGACGAGGGTTTTCTCACCTCCTCGGCGAGACGGCATCCCTGCCCGCCTCGGAGGTGAGGACCTCCCACCCGGATCCCCTAGAAGACCCCAGCGAAACCTCTCCCGCCCCGCCGGAGCACCGGCGTGCAATGGACGAGAGAGGCCCGCTCCCCCCGTGACGAGTCCGAATCACCCGACCTGCCGGAGCACCGGCGTGCAATGGTCGAGCGATTAAAGACCCACCCCACGGTTTTTTATTGAGGTTTTCCTTTTTCTAGGCCGATGGGAGGAGTAGAAACTCCTCCCTTTCGGTCCCGGCCGACCGGGCGATTGCAGTCAGGGCCGCCAACCCCTACCGGCCGTTGGAGTCCGCGCAGCCGGGGATGTACCGGACCGGGGATGACCCGACTGGACGGACTCCTAAGCAGGGCGACCGGTCCCCCGGTTTTCTGTCTGGGTTTTCCTTCCCATAGGACGGTCAGAGGAGCAAAGGCTCTTCCCTCACGGCCCCATCCGGCCGGACAGTTGTTTATAGAGTTAGTCTGCCTCGCGAGTCCTGAGAAGGACTCCCCGGTCCACGACAGACCTTGCGGAATGCCGTGGATTACGGTACTGGTGCGCTCGGGCACTCCCGGGCCTCTAGAGGCTCCAGAAGTACTCCCCCCACCCCCTGGAGGAAACTTTTTTTTTTTTTTACATGGGGAAATCTTCTCCTGCCGGGTTTCCAGGCGTCGGTCTGGTATGTGGCCCGACAGCCCCCTCAGGTGTTGTGAGGGGGAAAACCCCCTCGCCCTCCGGGGAGAGAGACGGGGGGAGTGTGGGATTCCACGCACTTATGTGCGTGACCTACCCACTAAAACCCCATGAGTGTCCAAACCATGCGTATTTATGGGGACGCCCCGGGAACTGGTTATCATTGCATCCGGGGCGCCTCCTACGCTGAGCCTTTGGTTAAGCTCTCACCTCTCGAGCTTTGGTGGCTCGCAGCCTGCCGGCCGATCTATTATCTGTGATGTGGCGAGGTGTGACACCACCTCACCTCGCCACTCCTCCTTTTCTTGTATGAAGGATGTTCAGGATCCATAAATCCCCGCTGGATCGTTGAACCTCTCTAATCTTCTCTTGCCGTTTCACGGCTAATGGCTTCTCTCTATAGTGAAGAGAGAATGCTGCAGGGTTTAATGGTAATTTTCTCCCCGCGTTCTATCTATTATAATGAACCCCTTGGTGAGGGAGGAGGATGTACCTCCCCTCTACGGACTCGCTCATCTTCCTTTTTACGGGCCATCACCGATCCGCAAAAACCGGTGAAGGCCCTCCACTTCTCCTGATTCCCGACCACAGCCGCCACTATGGCCGGGAAGGAGAGATCTGGGCCGACCTCCCCCTGTAGGACACGGCGCTGTTCAGCCCACGCTGGGCATACTTTCAGCGTATGCTGCGCCGTGTCCCTCCTCTCGTCGCAATGGTGGCACTCTGTCGTGGCCTCTTTACCAATTCGATGCAGGTACACACCGAAACACCCGTGTCCGGTGAGCACCTGCACCGAATGAAACGTTACTCCGAGTCGCCGTCGTCCATCTAGCCATTCCGCCAGGTGGGGTCGGAAGGCATCGACCGTCCTCCGTCCCCACTCGGCATTGCCGAGCCACTCTTGCCATCTACGGACAAGGACGGTCTTCTCCTAGAGTCCAATCGCTCTACGCGTACGCGGCGGAACCGGGTTCCCCCTTGCCCCAAGCCTCGCCACACGCTCATACACATTAGCTCGTTGCCTGGCGGCAAGCTCCAGCGGGGGAAGTCCCGCAAGCGTGGTCGCCGCCGCGTGTGAGACAGTGCTGTAGCACCTGGCCACTCTCAGAGCGACCGTCCTCTGCATCTGGCGCATCTGCGTCCTGATGCGGACGGATCGCTCCGCCGCCGGGACCCAAATTGGTGCCCCGTATAGTGCTACAGCATTAATTGTCTCCGCGTAGAGCTGGCGAGCCCTGTTGCTCGCCCCTCCCAGGTTCGGCATCAATCTTGCTAGGCAGTTGCCGATGGTCTTAACCCTGGGAGTCAGGCGAGCGAAGTGCTCGCCAAAACTCCAGGTCTCGTCTAACCATAGGCCCAGCAATTTCATGCTGGGCCCTACAGCGACTCGGTTTCCCTCAACCCTGATGTGGGCTCTCGGTGGTCTTCCCATGAGCCTGTCATGAAACAAGACGGCCTGGGTCTTCTGGGGAGCCACCCTTAAACCCAGTCTCCTCATCGCGGCCACGACTGCCGCCACTGCGACGTTCCCTCGAGCCAGTACCTCCCCCCAATTGTCGCCCTCAACTCCCAAGAATGTGTCATCGGCAAAGCCGTTTAACCAACATCCCGGGAGGAGGGCGACCCGGAGAACATGATCGTATCCTATGTTTCACAGGAGTGGTCCCAGGACCGACCCCTGCGGAACCCCCCGCACGACCAGCCTTGTTCGGACCTCACCATCCTGGTCTGTACAAACCAGTTCCCTGTCCCGCAGGTAGTCATATAATGTGGCCACCAAATAAGGGGGCACTTCATGGTGTTGAAGTGCTTCCCTTATTACCCGCCACGGCAGGGTGTTGAACGCGTTTGCTACGTCAAAACTGACGCTAAGCAACACCCTGCCTTCCTCCAAGACGGCCCTCAGGAGGGACTCGATACGTTTGATCGCGTCGATAGTCGATCTTCCTTCCCGAAAGCCGAATTGCGCCTGTGATAAATCAGGCCCCGTGCGGGACAGGTGTTGGACGATTTGATTGGCTAAAATACGCTCAAAAAGCTTGCCAATTTCGTCCAACAAACAGATCGGTCTGTACGCCGATGGCTGGTCGCCGGGTTTCCCCGGTTTGGGAAGGAAGACTAGCTTCGATCTCTTCCACGCCTTGGGGAACCGGCCTTGCTTGAGGCACCCGCTATACAACTTACGCAGATGTTCAGCCAGTTCCTCTGAGGCCAGGATCCAGGCTTTGCCCGGCACTCCGTCTGGCCCTGGAGCTTTGCCCGCCTTAAGTTTGCGAGCGGCTCTTCGCATCTCGTCCATGGACACACCGGATTCATCTTCGTCCCACCCTTCCACTACTGGTGGGGGAGGACCTCCGTGAGCCCTTTCCCCGGGGTCATCCGGGAAAAGGGTACTCACCACTTGTTCTAGAAATCCAGGGTCCATGGACTCCGTTACCGGGGGCGTCCAAGTCCGCAACTTGTTTAAAACCATGCGGTAGGGACGCCCCCATGGATCCTCATCCAGGGCCATCAAGAGTTCCCGCTAGGACTTATCCTTGGCCTGTTTTATGGCCCAGGAGTAGAGCTGCTTGGCGGAGCTGTACTCTACTCCCGACTCACCCATCCGTCGCTGGTCCTGGCTACGTCTAGCCCTCAACCAGCGACGTCTGGCCCGGACAGAGGAGCGCCGCAGCTCGGCGATCTCCTCCGTCCACCAATAGGCCGCCTTTCTCCTCATCGGCATGACGCGGGGCATGGCAGCGTCGCATGCAGCCTTCATTAATCCCCCGATCCAGCCGGCAGCTTCGTCCACATCTTCCGAAGAGGCCGCCGGATCTTCCGCCCAGAGCGATACGCTCATAGCCGCCCTGAGGAGGTCCGCGTCGATCTTCCTTAGAGCCCATCTGGGAAAGCGCTCTTCTGCCTCCCTACGACGGGCCTGTACTTCCGGCGAGATGGCCGAAAGAGACATTTCTATAAAAAGATGGTCAGAAGTGACTCTATTTCTTCGGCCACCCTCCATCCCTCAATCCTGCGAGCGACCATGGGATTAGCCCACGTGAGATCAATTACAGATCCTCCCTGTTGTCTCACGCAGGTTTGTACCCGTCCGGAATTAATTATAATCAGGTCCAAACCCGCCGCCCATGTCTCCAAAATTCTGCCTCGTCTGTCAGTGACCGGGGAGCCCCACAACGCGGATTTCGCGTTGAAATCCCCGGCCACGACTATCTGGCGTTGAGCGAGTGGAATCCCAGAGATGCAGGCCCTGAGGTCCGCCAATACCTCCTCGAATTGAGCCAGGTCCACGTTTGACGAGACATAAATGCTCGCCACATACACTCGGCCCCTCTTGACGACAACGTATCCATCCCCTGCTTCGAACTTCGAGCAGGGGACAACCTCGGCCGTTCTCTTCCATGTAATTGCCGATAGACCACACCTGCTACCTGCCCATAGCGAGTGGTCGTGCGGCACCCGGCACGGCTCGGCAATTATTCCCAAGCCACAGTCCCGCTCCGCCATTGTGTGCAATAACACATCCTGCGAAGCGGGACTGCGGTTCAAGTTGGCTTAGATTACGCGGTGAGGGGGCATTAGAATGCTTCGTCTCCCCATATGTCCTCCGCATTCTCCTTACCCCTGGCTGGTTCATTATCAGTCGCAGTCGTTGTTGCCTTCGTCAGCTCCGACTCCTCCTCCTGCGCTGTTGTTTGGATCTGCGTCGTCGGTGGGGTCTCCCGAACTGACGCATTTGGATCCATGTCCTTTTCTTTCTGGGATTGTTCGCATGTCTCAATCCTGAGAGTGGGTTCCGGAGTTTCTATCTGTGATGTGATATCCTCCTCTCTTTTCACTTTACCCCCTCTCTTTCTTTGGGCCTTAGGTTTAGACCCTCCTACTTCATTCTTGGTCTCATTTTCGCTACTTCCAGTGAAGTCAGCCGACCTCTTAGTTGCCTGCTTGCCGACGATCTGCAAGTTAACTGTCTCGATGGACGTTATACAGGGTTTCTTCCCAGTAACAGCCGTTGTTGCCTCTTCCACATCCATTGGTTCCACTTCCCTTTCCCTCCTTCGGGCTGGAGGTCGTTGGGTGGCTGGCGTGGGTAGGATCCTAGGCTTTTTCTTGCTTTTTGCCGAGGAGCACGCTTTGCCTTCGGCTCTGTGGTCTGCACGTCTCCCCAGGTCTGCGCACACTGGGCAATTAAGCTTTTCACGGCAGTCCCTAGCACGATGTTGAACTCCTCCACATCTATAGCACCTTTCGCTACGGTCTTCAACATTGGGACATTGAGCCCTCACGTGGCCCCCCTCCAGGCATTTGAAACATTGGAGGGGCCTTGCAGGGAGTTCCCTTATCCTGGCCACGAACCATCCGATCCGCAACTTGTTCTTAGCTTCCCGGATGTTCCGCGTCATTCCCAGAGGGCATTTCGCCCACGCCGTGTATAGGCCGTTGGGACCTCGATTCATTTGACCTACCTGGATTTGAGCTGGTGAGCAACCACCCAACTCCGCGATAGCCTTTGTTAGGCTGTCTTTAGTGACCGAATCGTTCAGGTCGAGAACTCTGATCTCCATAGTTTTTATCGGTCTGGACACCTTTATATCCGGTCTCCCCTCAAACAGATGAATCAATCGCTCTGCTAGTCTATCTGCCTTATCGGAGTTACCTGCTCCGGGAATCTCAATAATGAGACCCCCGGTTACAGCTCTCTTAGGCTTCAGCCCCTCTGTTATTCCAATTTCAGCGAGACTTATTTTGCTCCTCGCTTCTTTGAGGAGCTCCTCGTATTCACCCCCAGCGCTCGTAATCGCTACGGCCGCGCTTCGCGGTAACCTGACCCTACCCTCTTTCTTCTTGGGTTGACCAGCGAGTTTTTCGGTTGTCGCCTTGCCCACCGGTTTTGATACTGATTTATTCTCTTGATTGGGGGTATTACCATTTCCCCCGTTTTTTACTGCGACGTTTTTCACCGTTTTACCTCCCTTCCCCACCTTGGCCCAGCCATCTTTGAGTGGGGCTGAGGGTGCCACGGTTTTCGAAGTATTATTGCCGCTATCCGTCTTACCATTAGATGTCTGATTATTTCCGGTTGATGAACCCTTGATCGACTTTCCAACAGCCTCCGCATAGGACACTGCCTTGGCCGTCTTAGCCGTATTAGTTATACTAGCTACCTTAGCCACTTTTCCTTCTCTGGTCTTATTGACAGCTTTTTTACCGTCCTTTTTAACCTGGGCTTTTTTGGTCGGGGGAGTCTCTTTAGCCGCAGTGGGTTGTTCCTTTCTCGCTACAGTGGTCACCAGTGAGATCGGTGTTTCCTCATTTACTGGCTTGCTGATCGAGTTCGCCAGTTCGGCGATCATCCCCTCTATTCTTGTCAGCCTGTCCTCAAGGGGACTTGCCCTTGTTTCTGGCTGATTCAGAGGCTGGGTCTGACTCGGGGGTTGAATTAAAGGATGAATGGAGTCCATTCCTCCCATCTCAATCTCCATATCTGTCTCTGTCGGTCTGGCAGCCGGAACTGCCCCTTCCAACAGTTTCCTTTTATTGCCTACTGCTGGCTTTTGAACGGCAGGCACCCCCTAGGCCTGTATGTTCTTTAGGATCCTTAGGCGGTTTGCCTCGGCCTCCTCTTTTTCCTTTTTCTCCCTTTCCGCTTTCTCCTCGTCCGAAGAGGTATCTAGGGGAAATTTGCCGATCGTTCTTTTCTTCCTGTCCTTTCCTCCACATACAGGGGGCTGGATCATGGAAGAGGTGTCCGCAGTTCCGCCAACCACTCTCGTTTCAATTGAGCCTTGCTCTAGACTTTTCTGATTCAAGATCACTTGATTCATCAGGTTTTTGAGCCGCTCGTTGTCCTCCTTAAGTGTTTTAACTTCATTACAAAATTCGTCTACTTCTATATCGCGATCCAACTCGGACCGCACGTCCCTCATCCTTCCGACTAGGTGCGTTGTGGCGGCTGCGATTGTCGCCGCCGCATCCCTCAGAAGACCCTGATTTGTTCCCCTGAGGTTACCGGCAGTCTTACAAATCTTGTCGACTATCCGCACCGATTCCATTATTCGTGTCGGCAAGTCGTCCGTCGGAGCCTAACTAAACTCCTCCAGCATGACTTTCTCCATCTTAATCTTTTTTTTTGGAGAGATCGGGCTCCACCGATGGACTTTGGATCATTTTGGACCTACGCTCTTCCGCCTCTCTCTTCCGTATCACACTGTCGAGTTTTTTCTTGGGCCTGCCGGGACCTTTCCTATTTTTTCCTTCTATCGATGCGTCTGTAGACTCCCCCTCCATGGGGTTATCCACATCCATCCCTTCTTGTGATGGTGTGGACTGTGGTAGTTTAAAAGCATCCACTATTTCCACATCATCATCGCTCTCCTCGAGGGGCCCTCGCGTACTCGGCCTCGCTTTCTCATTCTCCTCCCTTCTTCTTAATTCTAGCACAGCACTGCTCGCTAAAGCTTTAGCTGCAACATTCTCTTCCTCTGTGCTGGTGTCACTGCACATAGAAAATTCACGGCTGATCTTTTTAAGCCTAGCGCTCGCCGGGCCCCTGAGCTTACTCTTACTGCCCCTCATGGGCGTAGGAATGACGGGATCCCCCGTAACTCCCGCCTCCTCTTTGCTATCGACGGTAGCTCTTTCCCCTCCTGGACCCGTCGTCAACCCCGGAGTTTGGTTATTAATAAGCCCGTCGTTGGCTAACGACGGAGAGAGACCAGGCCGGTGCTCCTGAGAGCATCTCTCATCCGCCGGGCTCTGGGGGTCCGAATCCCTTGGGCCAGTAATCGGTAATTCCACAGAAGACATTTTTCCATAGTTTTACAGTGGTTTGTTTTCGGGGTATCTTTCCCCTAGGCTGGTTGGCATCGCCCGCCTCACGAGCCCAGCCTGCCCGAGCCCTCGGAAATCCCCGGGTTCGCCACGCCCGTATCGAGGGCGCCCCCCGAAGGCCCCGAAGGACCCCCAGAGACCGTCCCCGACCCCTGAGGCACCGTCCGCCGGTCGACGCCCACAAAAGAACCCCGCTACCCCCACCCGCACGCAACGAGGAGTGGCCGGCCGAGAGACCTCGATCCCGGCCCCGGCCGAGCACGCTCGATCCCGGTCCCCGCCACGCACGAGCAGGGGACACGGAGCGCCCACGCCGCCGCCGACCCAACGGACTCCGTACTCGTCACCGGCCCTTACGTCCGGTGACCAGACACGCCGGCCCCGACCTGGGAATATGTCCCAGCGGCCCGACAGGTCACCCACCCAGGCAGCCCGACCCCGGCCTCCGAATACGTCGGAGCGTGTTGGGGACACCGCGGGACCACGTCTCTGGTGTGCACGTCCCCAACACGGGCCTCCCCTCCGGTCGTCCCTGCACCACGTACAGGGACTCCCGAAAGGGGGTTACCCCCGTCTCCCCTGCCGGAGCACTGGCGTGCAATGGGTTGCGAAACGAGGGTCTTCCCACCTCCTCGGCGAGACGGCATCCCTGCCCGCCTCAGAGGTGAGGACCTCCCACCCGGATCCCCTAGAAGACCCCAGCAAAACCTCTCCCGCCCCGCCGGAGCACCGGCGTGCAATGGACGAGAGAGGCCCGCTCTCCCCGTGACGAGTCCGACTCACCCGACTTGCCGGAGCACCGGCGTGCAATGGTCGAGCGATTCAAGACCCACCCCACGGTTTTTTATCGAGGTTTCCTTCCTCTAGGCTGGCGGGAGGAGTAGAAACTCCCCCCTAGCGGTCCCGGCCGACCGGGCGATTGTAGTCAGGGCCGCCAACCCCTACCGACGCTTTTGAGTCAGGGGACACCTTCCCTGACAGGGGCGCCGGACCCTATTGTGCCCCCGCATCTCGACAAGTCGAGAAGTGAGGGCTCAGCATGCTCTTAGACCCTGTACCTCCCCACCGAGCCCTCCCTTCAGTGTAACCGAAGGTACTGCCTCAGTGGATCTTTGGTACAGGGAGCCCTCTCACCACGTCAAGGTGGCATGCCACGAGAGGGCCTGGAGGGAACCTAACCTAACCTAACCTTGCAGCCGTCCGATGACCGCGACCCACCGAGCGCGACCAGGGGCATCACGATCTCGCCGAGGACCGGGGCGGCGCTGACCGATGCGTATCACCTCGGTAAAGGGATATGGGCAACCAGGCCGGTGCCGGCGAAGCGGCCCATAATCCAATTGGAACGCCAACGATCCGGATCGACCGACAGACGGTCGCATGGCGAACAGCCCGGGACGAGCGGCCAGGAGGCCGCTTACCAAACGCGGAGGACGTCCGGAGCCGAAGCGACGCCCAACGCTACGTCAAGCGAATAAGCGCAAAGCGCTTAGCGATCCGGAGTGGAGACCAAGGACTCCACCCATGTATATAGATTATCCGATATGTACTAGATAGAGATATATATATGTGTGAAATAAAGAAAAACGCGATGACTTCGTCAGAATAAAAACTAGACGCGAGCGTTATCATTTAGATATAAGTAGATTGAAACCCCGATAAGTACGATTAATTTAGCGACAGCCGTGAAAGGGGCTAAGGGGCGATCCGGCCAATTAAGATTCAGTTTCGTTTGATTTTCCGTTACGATTAGTAACCGCATACGCGGATGCATGAGAATGAGGACGCATCGCGCGACAGCGAACAAAGGTTGAGTTCGCTGTTCGGTAATAACGGATTCCGCGGAGATAGGGGAACGAGCGCGAGGCTACGGTAGCGCGTTGCGATGAGTTCCGAGCGCGATAGCGCGAATTGGCGTACCGACCACGAGACCGGGTCAGTAGCTTAGGAAAATGATGCACGAACGCCGCGGACTATACTCAGCGGGTTATGATGAGTACCGAGCGCGACACCGCGAACGGGCAAACCGACAACGGGATAGGCTCAGCAAACGAGGAGCGCGATGCATAAACGCCGCGTGTTTCACTCAGCGTGTTGCGATGAGTTCCGAGCGCGATAGCGCGAACTT
>NW_020226171.1:0-1440 GCF_003070985.1 Temnothorax curvispinosus | reverse complement strand
CGCCGCGTGCTTCACTCAGCGTGTTGCGATGAGTTCCGAGCGCGATAACGCGAACTTGCGAACCAACCACGGGACCGGTTTAGCAACTTAGAAGCGCGACGCATAGACGCCGCGTATTCCACTCAGCGAATTGCGATGAGTTTCAAGCGCGGGAGTGCGAATTAACCGACTGACATCGGGAGCGGCTTAGCAACCTAGGAGCGCGATGCATGGATACCGTGTATTCCGCTCAGCGAGTTATGATGAGTTCCGAGCGCGGTAGGGCAAAAGCGCCAACCGATGACGAAATCGGCTCACCGATGCAGCAGCATGACGCGTAGATCCATCATAATCCATTTAGCGAGTTTCGCTGCGATCCGAGCGCGGTAAAGCGAAATAGCCAACCGTAGGCAGGATCGGATTATCGACGTGGAAACGCGAAGCGGAATTGCCGGGTAATGTATCCAGCGAGTTTCGATGCGATCCGAGCGCGGTAAAAGCAGAATAACCGACCGTAGGCAGGATCGAATTATCGACGTAGAAACGCGGAGCGGAACCGCCGGGCAATATATCCAACGAGTTTCGATGCAAGCCGAGCGCGGCAAAGCGAAATAGCCGACCGTAGGCAGAATCGGATTATCCGCGTAAGAGCGTAATGCGGAGACGCCGCGTAGTCAATCCATGAATAACAGATGGGTTCCGAGCGCGGCGAGGCAAAGGAGGCAACGCGAGGTGGAGGCAAATCTTAACCGCAGTAACGATCCCGCGATAAGATTTAGCATAGGGAATCGTAGCGAGCGGAAACATGTAGAATCTTCTGGATCGTTCCAAGATTCGATTCATCGAGCGTAAACATGTTTGTGCGAAAAGTGAAAGCGAGCGGAATGCGGAAGTATTTGCGCTACTGCGTAGCGAGGCATACAGATGGTGGCCAGATGTACGGCTGCGAACAAAAGGTGTTTGCGCGCGAAACAATAAGACCATTCACGAGGCTATTGACACAGCTGCCGTTTGTAGGCACAGGTGTCCGGCGATAGCGACAAGTGGGGCGATCCCCACTCGATCGAGGTAAACCAGCCGAGCCGAGGAATCGCAAAATTCGTCTCTTGGCTCTCGATGCGAACGGTTCTCGCATCGGAGCACTCGTCTCACTTAGAATCATCCGGCGTATAGTGTTGGCTTCCTGTAGTCAGGAACATCGGCGTAAGATAGACAACTTGACCTCAACGCGTGCGCTAATAGCGAGCAAGAACGAGAACGATCCCGCTTAACGGGGCGTTATTCCGCGAAGTCCATGTAACGTAACTAACGAACAAAAGGAAAATAAATTATCATTTAATTCTTGTTACGAAAACATACGTGTGACGATTATCATTCAATCCGAGACAACCTGCAAAGACTTACCTATCCTAAAGAGTGGCATTCACTTGGACACCGTTCAGATGGACACGGTGCTAAAGG
>NW_020226170.1:293-2569 GCF_003070985.1 Temnothorax curvispinosus | reverse complement strand
CAGTATATTTTTCTGAACACAATGACGTAATAAAACCTTGTGTTGCAATTTTTTCTAGGTACCCCCCCTTTTTTCCGTATTTTGACTGGACTAATAGCCAAATTAACGGGCATCACGGGCGAGTTGCAAGTTGCGAGTTCCGTGAGTAGTTTTGTAGCAGGTAACCTAAAAAATACGATATAAATTATTTGATTATTACAATTAAAAATAATCTGTTTTTAATGTATGGTATTAACTTCATTAAAATTATAATTATGTAACACAATCATGTATTTTTTAAGTATTGTCTAAAGTAATGGCAAAGAGGTTATCTTATTTACAAACGTTTTTTTTATTCATTTGTCTATCAAGTGTCAATCATAACGGTATTATTTCAAATTCTAATATAAAATTTTAATTAGACATCGATTCTCAATAAATGTTATTAATGTTATAAATGTTATTTTATTTAAACGTACTTATAAACATAAGCAGTCATGAAAGAACTGATTTTAGCTTTTGCTGTCAATTTTATATCATACTTTGTTGAATTCTATTAGATTTTTATTGGTTCAGATTGGTTAGATTTCTATTTTTGTAGCAGTGAAACCTACATATAATATACATTTTTAAAAATCTGATTTTTACAGGTCGGCTTTGTTGAGAAATGGCTACAGATAAATTAAGTTCAGTGAGAGAAGTGAATGATGTTGGTATGTACATGATTATTTAATAAAGATAATTATATAAGTCGATTATTACAATTTGCTCAAGTAGTAACTAATTTTTGTAATTACTGTGATTTACAGAATTTAGTGGACTGATAATATGGTAAAACTGCTGCTAGCAGAAATAACTACGTATACAGAATTTTCTACTAGTCCATTAAATAAGCAAGCTTGGAAAACTATTGCTGCAGTTATTAACACTCATGGTTATAATTTGACTGCAGAAAACTGTTGTATAAAATGGACTGGTATGAAGAAAAGATATAAAACGTTAAAAGATGCAAATAATCGTACTGGCGCAGCAAAAGAAACCTGGGAATATTTTGATATTATTGATGATATGCTAAGAAAAAACCCAGAAATTACACCGTTGTCCATAGCATCAAGTACACGTGGTTTTAGAGTAAATGTAAATACGTCTGAAAGCATAGATTTGAGTACTGAACACACCGAAGAAAATGAAGAAAATGAAGAAAGTTTAGAAGCAACCAATAGACCGAGAGCTGGCTACGAAAATACCAACGTCATTCGTTTAAGGAAATTTTCAACCTCAAACGATTGTGGCAATGTTGCAAATTAAGAAAGCGCAAGTCTGGCTGCTGGCCGGTGGTGCGTTCAGCGGGGGCGTACGCCCTTAGCTGTAAAATATCGAGGATGAATATCGTCATATATGTACGGCTAAAAATTTTTTTGCTTATTGTATACGTATTTAATAATCTGTATATGAAATGACAGACAAAAATCTCGGGTCTAACACCGTGCCAGACGTCGCCGAAAATTTCAGTATCTATGGAATGTACTGTAAATTGCCGGCAGCAACAATTAATTTTATCACTTAAATTTTTCGAGCATTAAATTTAAAATGTTCTCTGCTAATAACAATAATATTTACGAACATTTTTTACGGGGGAAGGGGCACACAAAAATTTCGGTTCTAAAGGTTCGGTCTAAATTTCGGTTATATTTCAGATATTAATAAAGAACAATTTTTTTTATTACATTAAGAATAACATTAAAATCACATATACAAAAGTACAAAATGATATGTGACAATCTTATTTTAATATTATGTTATAATTATTAATATATGTTTATTTATTTTTTTTATATGTAACCAAACGTTCCTTATTTTCTGTGATAATTATAAATGTTTATGTTGCAGTGAACAAAATAAGTTTAGTTATTCATTACTCAAAATTTTCTATTCAGATGTGTGCATTATGAAGATAGGTATTACAAATATATATGTAGTGTTTTGATTTATATTTTATTTTAAAGTTATATGTAATAAATTTATTAAATGTGATCGATTGTATTTCTGATTTATATAGTTATACCATCTGCCTTATTCCTTCCTTTTAATTACATAAAAAATTTGGTCGTGTTAAGAAATAGATCATTATAGTATTAAAGTTTTTTTTACGTAAATATTGTTTTGATTATTTTTGTTATTTTGAACAATTAATTATAATTATTATTATATTATAAATGAGCTTTTTTGCTACAAGTGTGTGTATATATGTATATATATATATATATATATATATATATATATATATATATATATAT
>NW_020226170.1:0-283 GCF_003070985.1 Temnothorax curvispinosus | reverse complement strand
TATATATATATATATATATATATATATATATATATATATATATATATAATAAAAAAAACATCAAAAATAAAAAGGTCGAAGTTTGACCATATATATATATGGGGCATTCCACGCCAATTCGCAAGGGGTCAAACTTCGACCTTTTTATTTTTGATGGCCGCTCGTTTTTTAACAGGTCTTTACGAGTATTAGACCCCTGTTAAATCGTTTCTATAATAAATGTAGCGTTTCCGAAATAGAGCCTGCGCAAAATGAGGACTGCAAAATTTTCAATGAATTTTTT
>NW_020226169.1:0-2980 GCF_003070985.1 Temnothorax curvispinosus | reverse complement strand
TGATAATGCAATCTGTCGCGTATCACCGATCAATTGTATTCCATTGGGCTTTATCGGTAGCGCGACGATGAAACGACTTTCTTCGTTCCGCCTGACCGTGCGTAAGAAGTGTTCCTCGCATTGACGCTCCATGGGTGTCATAATGCTTTGCTTTGTATATTCGTTCTCGATATGCCAGAATTTCGTCAACGCGTTATTGAGATTTACCTTATGATGATCAGTCCTTGACAACATGACATTTACGGAGGGAGTTGTCGATTTCCTCCTGCCTTGAAGTTCGTTACCGAGCCCTCCTGCAACTATCCATCCTAATTGCGTTTTCTGAATAGTAGGGCCCTTGATGGATGGTCTAATTTGTCCTACGCACAATAATTGCCAAAATAACTCAGCTCCTATTAGCATTTGCACTTGAGACGGCATATTGAATTGTGGATCCGCCAGCTGTATATTTTTCGGAATATTTATTATTTCTTTGTTTATGCGAAATAGAGGAATGGAATCTGTTATCCTATCTGTTACCAGGCATTGAATGATGGTTTGAAAGTTATTGTAACGAGATTTAATCTTGATTGTCGCAATTTCATTTGAACTTGTAGCTACTTGATTAATCCCAACGATGGACATGCTATGTTGCTTAGTACGTATTCGCAATTTTGATACAAATTCCCGCGTAACTAAATTGGCTTGTGATCCGCTGTCAAGTAATACTCTACATGGTAGCTTGCTATTATCATTGTCGAAGACGTCGACCAAAGCAGTCGATAACAATACGTAATTATCTTTAGTTTTACTCAGATTATGCGTCACCACTGCGGTGATATTGTTCGAATCCTTTGATGCTTGCGTAGTTTGCTCTTCGACCGTAGGATCCTCATCACTTTGTTTGTTTAGATGAAGGAGTGTATTATGTTTTAGCCCACACGTTTTGCAGCTGCTGGATGTGCATTGCTTTGCTTGATGAGATTTCGACTTCAGACAATTTATGCATAGTTTTCGCTTTTTTACTTCCGCAACTCGCTGACCTGCAGGCAATTTAGTAAATGATGGACAGAAGTATATAGGGTGATCTCCATTGCAATAACTACATTTCGAAGCCACCGATGCAATGCAATTTATGGCGGATTTACGTGAATTCGATTGATTTGATTTGCCGGACAATGTAGCTGTGTTTTCCTTATTAATTATGGACTCTAGCGTTTGACACTTTTTTATTAAAAATTCTGTCAATTGTTCAAGACGCGGTAATTCACGACCTGATAGCGTATCCTCCCAGTCGCGAAATGTTACAGGATCGAGTTTATTTGCTAAAATGTGCACGATCAAGTCGTTCCAACTGTCTACGGGACGTTTAAGAGCCTTTAATGCATTGATATGTTTCGTAGTTACATTAAGTAATTGTCGCAATTCTGTATAATTTTCTTTCTTTATACAGGGAATCTTCAATATTGACTGAATATGTGCCTGTACAATTACGCGAAGCTTATCATAACGATTCTCCAATATATTCCATGCTACTTGAAAATTCTGTTCTGATAATTCCAGTGATTCGATTGCATCGGCAGCATCGTCAGATAACGAGGATTTTAAATATTGAAATTTCTCTATATCCGTTAATTTAGCGTTATTGGTAATTATTGTATGGAACATTTGCGAGAACGGAGT
The DNA here is from genome assembly GCF_003070985.1 of Temnothorax curvispinosus. Taxonomy (NCBI): domain Eukaryota; kingdom Metazoa; phylum Arthropoda; class Insecta; order Hymenoptera; family Formicidae; genus Temnothorax; species Temnothorax curvispinosus. The sequence continues at coordinate 1,318 of NW_020226169.1, read as the reverse complement.
CCATTCTTGATATTTACCGGAAAAGGTTGGCAAATTCAGTTTAGGAAGACGTATGTGTGAATTGTCGTGTTGTTGTTGCGAAGCATTAACATTGAAAGCTGCCGCGTTTGATTGCGACATCCGTGACGAACAGGCATTATCTATTAATTGTTGCATTTGTGCTTTTAATTCAAAAAAAGATGCTTCAAAAGCCTCGCGATCTTTACCGTCAGAATTCTCTAAAATTTCGATTTGCGACTGAATTTCGTCGTATTCGTTCCAGTAGTTATCTAACTTGTCATTACGAACCTTTACCTGTTCAATCATTTCATCGCTTATGTCCGGGGCATTCCTTACACTATCGACGTATGTTTTTATACGCGTACAAGAACCCTTCAATGTTCTTCGCTTAATTTTCAACGCGTCTAAATCCATCTTGCTAATCTATTGAGTGTGAATTGCCAATACTGGCGCCTGTGACCTTCGTAATATCGATAATACTGTACGCGAGTATAACGGTAACGCTTTACCTGTGCTAATGTTAATGCTATTATAATTATAATTGTAACTAGTGTTTTCGCCTTGTGGTGCCGGCGCCTTCGTCCTCGGGTTGCCGACGTCTCTGCCTCTGGTTGCCAACGTCTCTCCCTTTGGTTGTTGATGTCTCTACCCTTTGGTTGTTGATGTCTCTGCCCCTTTGGTTTTTTGGTGTCTCGTATAAAAACGATGTCCCCGTGATAATTGCTGCTGTTACTATGCTGATATATAGCACCGTATGTGCCAATGCCCCTTTGACCGTGATAGACGACTGCTCGTAGTTAGGTTAGGTGCACTTGCTCGTGGTATGCCCGCTTGTGAATATGTGCGGCAAGCCCCAATGGTATTGCAATTGTGATTGTGCGTTTAGTTGTTCGCACGGTGCCCGTTTACGTCAGAGAATGCCTTCGTACTTCGTGGCTCGCTCAATCGACTGTTGCCGGCGAATCCGGCTCGAAGGACCAAATTTGTATTTGCGAGCTCCTGCGATTTTATTCCACTCGCTAGAGAGGCACTGTGTGCTGGTACAGCACCTGCTTACTTCCGAATTAATTAACTCAATTGTGTGTACTTAAACAATTGTCTTTATTATACGCAGAAATCGTGTACGTTTTTTTTGGGGCGTGGCACCTTGACCATTACATATATCGATCGAGAAATCGATTCTTCCGCAATATAAGATATAAACTAACTGAGCGCCCTCCTGAACGATAGCGAATCAGAGCGTAGCTAAAGCCGGGTTGACAACTCGCAAAGCGCGGGAAAGACAATTTTCATCTATAATTAAACGAGAACGATACAC
>NW_020226168.1:0-2276 GCF_003070985.1 Temnothorax curvispinosus | reverse complement strand
TATATACCTTTCGTGCATTCTTTCTATTTTCTCTCTTTCTTTCCATCACCATACTTCTGCCCCATATAAGGCTATGCTTGCAACCAGCGAATCATATAACTTGAGCCTTCTTATCCAGTCTCCTCCAAATAACCTTTTTCCTATTCCCCATATTTGTCTCATTGCTATGGTCGCTTTTCTTACTCTTTCATTTATATGCGCATCTTGTTCTCCGTTCTTTTGGAATGTGTAGCCTAGATAGCAGAATTCCTTCACCTCTTCTATTTCTTCTTCCTTCCAACTCCACTTTACTTTCTTCATTTTACCTCCTCCCTTCCTAAATCTTATTACTTTTGTTTTCCCTACATTAACTCTTAGCTTCTTTCTGTCAAAGTATCTTTCTAGTCTTTTCAGCATTCTCTTCATTTCCTCTTCATCCTCTGCTACAGCAACTATGTCATCCGCGTACGCTAACGTCCAGAATTTTATTTTTCCTACAACTATCCCTCCATCTTGTCCTTTCCTCATTGTCTCTTCTATGTCTGCCAGCAGAAGTATGAAGAGCATAGCGCTCAGCGGGCATCCTTGCCTAACTCCTTTGACCGTCCAGAAGCACTTTCCTTTTTCCCCTTTTACTCTTACCACACATCTTGTCTCCTCATACAGGTCTTCTATCCTCGTCCTCAATTGCTCACTGATTCCTTCTTTCTTCAGGATTTCCCATATTTTTTCTCTGTCCACTGAATCGAATGCGGCTTTCAGGTCTGTAAATGCTGCTACTAGTTTCCCTTTTCTCTTGCTTATAGCTTTCCCAATCACATAGTTCAGCGCGTATATATTCTCTATTGCTCCTTTCTTTTTTCTGAATCCTGTCTGTGTTTCTGGTAGCATCCCCTTCTCTTCTACCTCTCTCTCTAGCCTCTTAGCCAAAATTGCTGCATATATTTTGTAACTTGTATTCATTAGAGTCACCCCTCTGTAATCCTGCGCTTCCTTTCCTTTTCCTTTTTTTACTATTGGCACTATTATTCCTTCTTTCCAATCTTCTGCTATCTCCCCCGTTCTCCATGCTTTATCACATACCTCCCATATTTTTTCTCTCAGTCTCTCGCCTCCATAGATCCATACCTCGTTTGCCAGTCCATCCGTGCCTGTAGCTTTCTTTTCTTTCTTTTCTTTGAATACTTCTTCCACTTCTTCTCTTCTTATTCCTCCCTGCTCTTCTTTATTCCCTATTCTTTCCTCTCTCCTCCTATCCTTTTCACGCGGCTTCGTCATAACTTCATCCAGTAGTTCGGTGAAGTGTTTATTCCACTGCTCCTCCGTTATCTCTTCGCATACCTCTTTCTTGCTTTTCCTTTGTCTGTTTATAAATTTCCATACTTTCGTTTCATTATTTGCTTCTCTCGCTTCCTTCATTACTCTCTCCTTTTCTGATTCCTTCTTTTCTCTTATTTTCTTCTCATATTCCTTCTTCTTTGCTATGAACTTCTTTTTGTCTGCCTCTCCTCTTCTCCACCTCGCTAGATTCTCACGTGCTTCCTTCCTTAGTTTTGCACATTCTTTATCCCACCATCCGTTTTTTCTCTTTGCTCTCCTGTCTTCTCTTATTTCTTTCCACTCTGCGGCTCGTTTTGTCGCTTTCTTTATTTCCTCCAGTATTTCCTCTATGATCGTACCTTCTATCCTCTCTTCTTTCATTCTCTCTTTGTACCTTTCTTTTCCTTCCCTTGACCAATTCATTATTTTTCTCATTCTTCTCTCCTCTTCTCTTCCTTCACTCGTTCCTTTTATCTTTATTGTTACGGGTTGGTGATCCGAGTCTACAGTCTCTCCAATCTTTACTTCCACTGTTTTTTCCCATACCTCCTGGTTTCCGATTATATAGTCAATTACTGACTCTCCTCTTCCTCCTGTAAATGTGAACTCTCCTTCGGTGTCTCCTTTTGTTCCGTTCAATATTCCTAATCCTCCTTCCTCAATAAACCCCAGCAGTTTCCTTCCTTCTGTGTTAATTTCTTTATCCTTCGATTTTCTCTTTTCCTCCATTATCTCTGTTAGGCCTCCTTCTTCCCCAGTTCTTGCGTTAAAGTCACCTCCTATTATTATTTGCTCCCCTAATCCTCCCTCGTTTGTGAAGTCCTTTATATACCTTATTTTCTTCTCAATATTGTTGTTCACATATACCGCTATAATCTTCTATGTTCCCTCCTTCGTCTTTGCTATTCTTTCTACAATTCCTTCCTCTTCTCTCTCTCTTCTGTTCCACCTGCCACTATTTCCTTCCTAACACCAGT
>NW_020226167.1:0-1054 GCF_003070985.1 Temnothorax curvispinosus | reverse complement strand
CACAAACGCACAAACAAAAAATAGTCGATTAAAACAAAGTAATGGAAGATTGGCGTGGGTTAACAACAACGAATGTCTTAAGGCGATCGTGGTATGTTAAGGTATTCCTTTCACGGAGGAGCGTATTTTGTAGGCGCTTAAGCAGGGCCTCAGCAAACTCTTGTATATTGTATTACAATTGATTATTATGTTTAATTATAAGAAAAAAGTGAAAATATTATGTGTATTTAGAAGTTTTTCATTTTTCGGTAAATTTTACTGTCAGAACAATATGGCAACGCTGCGCTTTTCAGGGCGCCGATTGTAAAATGTGAAGTTGATAACAAAAATGTCAATGTAAGTGTCAATTTCATTAATCAAAGAATATTGTGACATTTTCTTTTTATCAAAGAGAGATTTTATAATAATAATGAGTGATAAAAAACCTAAAGTGAGGAGTAATGTGGGCAAAAATAAGAGACAATTTGTGAAAAAAAAAGTTGATAATAAACCGTACGTGATGAACTGAAGTGTGACATGAGCGCACAGCTTGCAGCGTTGCCAAATAATTCCTTGAAAGTCGCCATTAAAAATATTCATCTATAAACCACATTTCAAGTCAACTTTTAACATAAATATTTTGTTTAAATATTCGGTGACTCTGTATTTTTATCCGCACTATCGAAAGTATAGAGTTTAGCGAATATGTAGCGCAGTTAATATTTAATATCTTAAAATATTTAATAAACAAATTATTACATTGAAATGTGGAAAATAAACTTTTTCGATAACGCCACATAAAATATTGAATTTTCAAAGTCATAATTCTTCTTTATATGTTCGGTAATGTGGTTTAATTTTTTTCTGGCGTAAAGATATGCATTTTAACTTTCTCGTACCAAAAAATCAGTTAATTCTTAAGACTTTGGTGTCATGAAAGGAATACCTTAAGGTGCCAGTTCATGAGACGCTGAAAATGAGCGTCAACAAAGTAAACGTGATGGTTTCGCTTTCACGCTAGCGTCAAAGAAATGAAGTTGAATTTGTTTAATATTCAGCGTCGTCGCTGAATCGT
>NW_020226166.1:0-21406 GCF_003070985.1 Temnothorax curvispinosus | reverse complement strand
TTAAAAATGTATCCAACACGCAAAAAGAGTTTCGAAATAGATCGATATATTATTTTTCTATTTTAGCAAAAAATCATCGGCAGATAATAATCTATATGGAGAGTATAAAAGCCTACTTTCACGTAAGAGAATAAGAAACATATTTACAATATAATTCAAAAATACATTTTTGTCTCTCGTAATCAAGATTTTCAATATTTTAGATATGATCGTTGAAATGATACTCCTGGAAGATGCGGATTTATACGCAGTTATTTGCTATTTAAAGATATCTGAAAACTGTCGATATTTAAGTAAAATATGGGTACCGCAATCGATAAGAAGCAATTTTTTATTCCTTAGAAATAAATATTTCACGAGTCTCAGTAGTGCCATTCGCATATTTAAATCTAAGCAAGAGTTACTTACACCTCCTACATTTTATAAAGTAAACGTAACGTCCGTTTGGTCCGAAGATATGACGGCTGCGAGAAATTTAGCGACATCCTTAGATGTGTGTTCCATTTAAATTGTACAGCACAGTATCATCAAATTGTTTCAAACGCTATTAATGATATCTTCTTTTTTTTTTATAGAGAAATATTATACTCATCAATACATTGGATTTCTACGAAAGCATGACGACGATGCCTCACGTAGAAATATTCAAAATTTCGCTGCACAGACATCTCGAGTTAGATGAAAATCAACATATAATAAACACGATAAAGCCTGTATATAAACCGGGCAAGGAATACCCTGATGCACCTAAAAACCGTCACAGTCTTCTGTTTTACGACGGTACATGGCAAACGCCTGTGGAAGGCATGTATTGGCCAAATAAGGACGTACTCACGGCGAAAGCATCAAGGTACAAATTCACATAACTCGTCTAACTTTAACCGTCGATAAATCTTGAACTTCCGAACACGTTAACAACGAATTTCAATAACAATTATATATATCCGTAATAGATTTCTTATTTATAATATTATTCTAGCGACGACATTGGCAGATGCGTTGTATCAGCTAGGAAAGGGTTCGAAACCTGGAGTAAGTGGTCCACTGAATCCAGAACGAAAGTGTTATCCAAGTTCTCGTCCGCATTGAAATACAATGGGTATGTCCGGCTATCCAGTGAGCAAAAACTGTCGCGGTAGGACAACGGATTGGCAGCAGATTTACTCAGATACTGCAACACAGATCCGGTGTCACCTGTGCGTCAAACTTGTGTTTTGCCAGCACAGCCTGCCGATATAATCTGATGATAGAGCATTGACAGAAATCAAACAGAGATTTTGTTACTTTATAAACATTTAAATAGTTACAAAACGGCAGACTCCGCTCAGTTTCTGCCATTATATTCTGTTGACAAGTTCTGTTACATTCTTCTGCTGGCATTCCGTTGACAAGAATTTGCAGCGGACACTTTCAAAATCTTTTCTCGACAGATTTGGCTATATTCTCGTAATACTCGGTACAAATTTGATCTCTTCTCTCTTTTCAGTAAAGTCGAATTGTCAAAAATAGTACACAAATGGACAACGTTCCCACGTCTGTACAAGGATTCATTGATCCCTCAATATCCGCCGCTGTGGGTGACGATCATAAGAATCCGCAAGCCGAAGGGCGTTATCACGCTCATGGAGCAGAATGAAACGGATCTGTTTCGCAAATTGGCGCAGAGCTTGATCATCGGCAATTCCGTCATCGTGATATGTAGCAAACAGTCGTGCGATCTGGCGCCGTACTGCGACATGTTTTCGACATCCGGGATACCTCCGGGCGTGATAAATCTGTTGTCGTTCGAAAACGTCAAGTCCCTGAGCGAGGGTTACAACGCGTCCGAGCCGAGTGATGTATATCACCAGTTTACCGTGAGCAAGCAAATTGGAATCGTCATCTACTAGAAATTTCAACGATGACGTTCAATGATGAGGCTGCGAAAAAAACACTGACCAGACGCGCAAGGTGTAAATGGATTTTTAAATTGCGATTTTATACGAAAAGACGAACTCTGTCGTTCACCAGTCGATTTGCCAAAATAAAGGTTTATGATTAAGTAATCTTGTGGACATTTCTGATCAACTGTTGCGAAAGAATTAAGAAAATATGCGTCATTCGATCATTGGTTAGAGGCACGTCGTAATTATTGTATACGTCATTCACGCTCTAATTTCACGTTTGATAGCTCACGCGCGTTACGGAAAAATGTTTCTCTTGCCCTCACACGGATTTCCAATCCTTCGCGACATTCGGAAACACTTAAAAACATCGAACCTGTCGAACTGTCAACCTCAGCTTGCATGGAAGCGCCTTGAACCTAACCTAACTTAACTTAACCTAACCTAACCTAGTCTGTGCCATGGAAATTCGAAAACTTTAGGCCCTGCGCACAATTTGGAGCATATTAAAATAAAAATATATATTAGGATATATAAATATATAGGAATAATTATGTAATAAGTATGAAATATTAAGATATATAAATTTAAAAATATTCCTATATATTTATGTCTTTACAATTAAATGTTGAACAGAGAAAGAAGAGGAATTGAAGATGCAGAAAGTTCAGCTACGGAGAATAAATTTCTTATGAATATAAGATCTCTTTAATTTCTTAACTTTTCATCTCCGATGTCTATTTATATTAGAATTATACATCTATCTCATTTTAAACGCAAAGTATGCTGCAAAGAATGGATCTAAAGCCGATCGCGCACGATGCAATTTTTATAGCGCAACTCGCACGCCATTGGCTCGGGATAATAAGCGACAGGCTCTCGTCGACCAATCACGGTCAAGAGCTCCAAAACCGGCAGCTCCACATTTCGAAGTTTCCGGAGTTCGTGACCTCTATGATTGGCGGATTCCGCTTGCCGCTCGCGCGTTTGTCCGTTCATGAGGATAGGCCTTTTTCATTGTCTCCCCCAACGATGGAGGCTCTCGGTTTGAGTTTACTCGGAATACTCGGATCTGCTCGCCCGCCGTTCCTCGTGTGCGCCGAGTAAATTCCACGTCCGGGGACGTCAATTTCCCTTTTTCTTCCCTTCCCGTTTTCGCGCTGGATTCCGCTACCCTCGCGCGAGTCGCCGGCTGATGATACGAAACGGTAAATACGGTCGAGAGTAACGTCTGTCGCTTTGGTGCCGCACACCGGTAACGCCCTGTCTTTAACCCGCAGGTATTAGTCACTCGATGGAACTGGCGATATGACGGCTATCTAAACAAGTGTGCCAAAGAGAGAGAGAGAAAGAGAGAGTGAAAAAGATAAATTATTCTTTTGAACGGGATAATACGTCAAAATGGACAGCAAGGGGAGGAAGATCATCGTCTGCGACAATGGCACCGGGGTAAGGCCGCTCGTTTCCCTCACGAGAGGCATGCAGCCTCTGCGAGGGTCTCGCTGCACCGATTGCGAGAGAATGTAACCGAGCTAGAGCTATATTATTATCGAGGCGGACAGTCCGCGTACTCTCAACACTGATGCAGTTTTTTATTGCAGTTTGTCAAGTGCGGATACGCCGGCGCCAACTTCCCTGCCTTTATATTTCCGTCTATAGTCGGACGACCGATAATCAGAGCTGTCAACAAGATCGGCGACATCGACGTGAAGGTACGTAGGTTCATTGACTCAAACTCGTGCGAGCTTAAGGACACAGGGCCAGTAATTACGATTTTGTTGTCGTACTTGAGTGTCTTATTGTTAAGTAGTCGATGTTCGATTTACGGAAATATCACCATTTGATACTTCATCGTTAAATGTTCAATTTGTCACAAAAGTTAACGGTATATATAAAGCAAATGATACAACAGTTGTATTTATAAATGAAAGGCGAATCTCGATTTCTACTGTAATCGATTTATGGAACCATACGAAAGATGAGAAGTGTATATCTCGAAATTTAATGAAAAAAACCGTGGAAGGATTTAATTTTTTATTGATCAAGTTGCATATATAAAGTCTATGTGATCTTCGGAGCTCGGAGCTTTAAATTGTTTGAGCGTGTTTAGCAGTACTCAGACGAATAATAAGAATAATTATATTTTCAGCAAGAATATTGCGTTCGTGTAAGTCCATTATATAGTATTACGTCGTGTGCTCTCCCTGCCCCCCTCTTAAGCGCTTAAGTCCAACTGAAAATAATCTACGTGCTTGTCCACTGATGTTGAATAAAACAGTTTGAGAGACTGGCGAGTGGCGTTTTAACTAACAAAAGAGAATATTTGTTTGAAATGTAAGATGACCATTACTCATAGCATTTTGATATTTAATCGTTTGATGAGTTTATTAACAATTTTTTGAAGCTGCAATGTTATCGTTAAGTGAGTGATTTTACATTACGTGTGAGAAAATTCATTCATTGTATTGGATGCCATGTTTTTCTTGCGAGAGATCTTGAAAATTCTCTAGTGACATAAATGTTGTGTCTGCTTTGACGAAGCGAAAAGATATTGGGTGCGTTCAGCCGATACTCCGCTAGCCTAGCAATCGTGAGCAGTCGCTCGTTTTTGCTCGTTTCCTCTCTTTTGACCCAATGGATTAAAAGGAGAGAAAACGAGCGACTGCTCACGATTGCTAGGCTATAGCGGAGTATCGGCTGAACGCACCCATTGCCTTTGCTAATACATTTATCGTAACAATATCGTTTATTACAATTTTTATACTTGTACGGGTACTTACATACATATTATACTCTTCCTATGATTATCTAATGTATTTGTGTGCTTACATTTGCTCTCGTAGGATGTGCTTAACATGCCTGTAAGTTTATTGTACTTTTTTGATGCTATATACATCAGTGTTTTAACGAGGAAGAATGTTTTTCCGACCGTAGGCGTGGAAGTATTGTAGTACGATGTAGTTCGACAAACTTTTTCCAAAGGACTTAGGTATACACACGTTTGGAAACTGATTTGATATAAAATACTTTCCTGAGTTCCTGTAACCAGAGTCTCACAGAAGTAATATATTACGATTATACTGTGAACCATGAGATTCTATGAAAACATTAGCTAGTTCTTGGTATATAAAAAATAATCGGAAATGTTTATTTTTTTAAATATCTGTTATGAAATCTGATAGAGCAAAATTTTACATATCAGGAATTATTTTAATTTTCTTCCTATCATATGTAATGAAAGCAGATTTATCGCACACACTTTGGATATTTAGCTAGCCAGTGTAGTTTAAATACTTAGAATTTTTGTACTACAGATATATTTACTGACTGTGTACAAAATTGTAATGTTGTCTTCGTAAAATGAATATAATTATATCTAGGTGATGCACGCAGAGTTTTGATAATCATATATTATTGTCACACAGGACTTAATGGTTGGCGATGAAGCGAGTAAACTTCGTTCTATGTTAGAGATAAGTTACCCAATGCAAAATGGGATTGTCAGGTATGTACATATCTTGTATCGGCTACTTGTACTTGACATAAATCACTGCAATAACATTCGACACTTGATAGAAACTGGGAAGACATGTGTCACGTGTGGGACTACACGTTCGGCAAGGAGAAGATGAACATTAATCCTAAGGAATGTAAAATTCTGTTAACCGAACCACCGATGAATCCCATCACGAATAGAGAAAAGATGATAGAGGTAATACGTTGCACAATCCGGTAAAAGTTAAGTTAAACTCATACGAATTGAAAACCTTAATAAACACGATGTTATTTCAAGGTGATGTTTGAGAAGTACGGTTTCGCTGGGACGTACATCGCGATTCAGGCAGTACTGACGTTATACGCTCAGGGCTTGATCAGCGGCGTCGTTGTGGATTCCGGCGACGGTGTCACGCACATTTGCCCCGTGTTCGAGGAGTACGCTCTGCCACATTTGACCAGACGGTTGGATATAGCCGGACGCGATATTACGATGTATTTAATTAAATTGCTGCTGCTGCGCGGCTACGCGTTCAATCACTCGGCCGATTTTGAGACGGTACGAATGTTGAAGGAGAAACTATGTTACATCGGTTACAACATAGAAACCGAAGAGAAGTTGGCTCTTGAAACCACTGTATTAGTAGAATCCTATACCGTAAGTAAAATATTATTATGCGTATACGGTAATTTTATTAATATTTAAGTAATTTTTACTAAGATATACAAATTGTTGTGAATATTTTAGCTTCCTGACGGGCGTGTGATCAAAGTGGGCGGTGAGAGATTTGCGGCACCGGAAGCGCTCTTTCAGCCTCATTTGATTAATGTCGAGGCGCAGGGAATAGCCGAGCTGGTATTTAGCACAATTCAAGCGGCTGATATCGATATCAGAAGCGAGCTATACAAGCACATCGTTCTGAGCGGCGGTAGTACAATGTATCCGGGGCTTCCATCGAGGCTTGAACGAGAAATGAAGCAGCTTTATCTTCAAAGAGTATTAAAGAATGATATCACTAAATTGAGTGTAAGTGTATCATAATTAATAGTACTAATATATATGTATACTGCAGATGCCTGTACTACGTACTAAATTTTTTTTACAGAAATTTAAAATAAAAATTGAAGACTCACCTCGGCGTAAGGACATGGTTTTCATGGGTGGTGCTGTATTAGCGGAAATAACGAAAGACCGTGATTCCGTGTGGATAACGCGGGAGGAATACGAAGAGAAGGGTCTTAGTGTATTAAAGAAATTAGGCTCTTACGAATCATAAGGAAAGTCATAGTAATGTAGGCTACGAAATTTTTAATGAGCAATCGAGTGTTTTTTATACCTAAAAAAAAAACGTCGTTCTTGAGAGTTAGACTTGCGCCGCAGTTTTATGATTTGTTATGTAATTGTAAAAAGGTACTTTAAGAGAAGTACTTTAAAAGACTTACTAGCTGTTTGATACTCTAGTAAACTAATGTACTCTTTGATTAAACGTGATATAATTTCAAATAAGTACGGCAAAAGATGAAGGATTTCGAAGAAGGTACAGTCGAGTATCATGGTTCCAGTAAAATATTGAATGTGAACATTAAATATTAATTTAATAAAATCGTGATTTCGTCATATTTCGGATAGTTTTCGAGTGAAATACTTTCGTCAATCAGGTATGAAAACGATGTTGCATTTAATGTGTATTTATAGCTCTCAGGTAAATGTTCAACATATCGATTAAGTTTTATTGTTACTTACGTGATACCTGATGAAAAAACTTCATTCCTATTTCCTTGTATTTGTCATACTATTCTCTAAAAAAAAGGTGTAAATACAATTGAAATTGTAAAAACGATTTCATTCGATGTGAAACACTATCTGCCTTTCCATTACGGTAATATGTAAAGAAAAAACCGCAAGCATGATCGGTGCGTGACTTTACATTTAAAGTCCCTATTTCATATGCATACATGTTATGAAACATGAATTATACGTAATATAAGTGAAAATAGCCATTAATCTGTTGTTGATTAAAAACTGTTTGAAATTAAATAGTTAGATTTGTATATATGGAATGTTGAGATATTTACAACTTTTTCTTATTATAAGCAACAATGCATAGAATCATAGAATGAAAACATAAAATTTTAATTATACGTGTATCGCAAAATATTTTACAATACAATGATTCCAATTTGGTTCTCATATCATACTTGTTTATGTGCTCATTATTGTCACACTCACATGCAGGTCTGCGATCTTTTTAATTTCAGTCAATTATTACCATTAATTATACTTTATATATAAGTATACATATATTATAGTTATTATTTCACGCAACACAAAAAGTTTTAAGATATGCATTTACTTTTGGATATTCTTTCGTAAGGTGTATTGTACAGATAAATGTAATTTTTTACAATTATTTTCTATTTTTACTAAGTCATATTATTACTTTCTATAAGAAGAAATATTTGCTCCTCTTTAAAGAATCATAATTGAAGATCATAAATCGGACATTTATTATGCGAGATTTAATATTTTAAAAAGTTATGCAAGAATTGAATTTTTTGTTAAAATTACCTCGTAAAATACATAAATTAAAAGATTATTTGAGGGAGAGAATTTTGTACACTGTATATATAATTTCTTATGTTTCGTTTATTGACAGAAATGAATTTGTTTCACCTATTTCATGCTCACCTTCCTGTGCTCTTTTTGTACGAGAATGTATGAGATGAAAGGTTTGACGAATGGGCACGATGTGGAAATGATTATTTTATAATAAATCTACAACAGTCTTTATTACGTTTTTCCATGTGACCTTTATATCGCATAGCAATGTACACGTTTTTATGTCCGAATAAAAATAACAGTACAATCTGGTATTATACAATTCAGCGTTTAATTAGATTGTAATGTGTAACAAGAGATAAATGTATCCAATTTTCGTTAAAGATTTGTACAATTGGATTTTGCGACAACGTTCTGTATGACAAATATAACAGGCTGTTATTCGAAGAGAAAAAAAAATAGTCTGTAAACGGTGCTGTAGCCACGCGTGCTTCATCGAAGTCGTTTTTTTTTTTTTTCAAGTGTATATAATTGCTATACACTCACTTATATCATAAATGGCTTTTAACATAACGGTTCGTCTCCCCCCCCTTCTGCATTCGCAAGCTATATAAGTCGATTATCTTAAGCAAATAAAAAAAGAAAAGGTAATATACAAAACGGTATCACTTACGTTGTAATGGCCGTTCTACAATTCCTACAGTATGTAACAATACAAACTTGTTTTTACAGTAATCACGTGAAGACACTTCGAGATAGTGAATAAGGAATTGGATGGAAAACATTGAAGTTCTTTTCTTTTTCTTTCTTCTTATCGGTCACATTCAGAATGTGATCGGCTTGTTCTTGCATTGATCGATACAAAAGTTCGTGAAACGCTTAAGGAACTTTGGATACTCCCTCTTGTAAACGGCCCGTAAAACGGCTGCCGGGGCCCATCCACCCGGATTTACTGAAATTCAAATCAAATTATATATACGCATGAAAAGAAACGAATGAAACGGCGATTAAATTACTGAACATCAATATACTCACCAACTGAACAGTACGTTATTTTACACGTAATGTTCTCCCTCTTTATTTCCTCTTCGTCTTTCGGGGGATCGATAAATGTTTGGCATACGAGACAAACCGTCAGATAAACTCTCACGCATTTACCCCCATTTGGCTGCAACGATTAATTTCACTTAGCAACTTGCTGTAACTTGTTCTAATAAACGAAGAAACTTCTGCATGAAACGTATAATACATACCGGATGATCGGGATGTTCAGTACTGTGATTGCAGACTATCCACAGATCGTGTGCGTCGCGATCCTGATCATCGGACACCCGGCGGATGTGCGACCAAAACAACGCGTCGCGCTGGCTCGCCGGCCAGATACGTTTGTGCGTTTGCAGAAATAACAGTGTGTCCTTGGAAATGTTCTCGACGATCGCCATGTCCTCCAAGGTGGCTTCCCAACCACTCCTGTATTCGGGACTGAAGAATATCTTGCAGACCTCGTGACCGGTCACCCCTTTGACGACGTGACACGCTTTGAGAGGATCTACGACCAGTCCGTCGGCTTCCTCCTCCCGCCGGTACATTCGCATATCACCGTCTTCGGCAAATAATTGCCAGCCACCCGCTCCGCCTACGCCGAGCCGAGCGTAATGCAGCTGCTCCATCGTAATTTTCTCTATCTACAAATTGGCAATAAGAAATAATCAAAAGATGTAAGCGGTTCAATTATACCACAAATATGATTAACGATAACTGTTATTTAGAAATTAACATCAATCAAAAATTTATTTATGTTAACATTCTACACACTATTGTCGTACAGAAATTAAATTACAAATATATATTATCACATGTTGCCACAAAAAAAGAACATTAAGAAAGCGATTTAATATCCTTTTATTTAATATTTATTTTATTTTTTTTTATAATAATTATTAATGAAAGTACATTCTCAATAATAATAAGAATAAAATCAGAGAAATGCAAAAGAGATGTAATTACCTCTGGCCATAGCCTGTGCGTAGACGCTGTTGTGGTGGGGGACGTCAAAATTGAAACAGATTTCTGTTTTAAACGATCCCTTAATTGATTCTCCTCCTCGATTTTGTCCAGACCCGTCTCGACGGCATCGTAAAATTCTTCATCGCAAAGAGCGCTGTGCGGACCTTCCTTAAAAATAAAGTTTCAAAACGTTATTGAAAAAAAGTTACATAATTTTAATGCTTACTTATCTCTGTGAATCCTAATTTATAATTCACATGATATAATACATGACATAATACATGAACTCATAAAGTAATCCTATACACATTTAAATATCACTATTCTATATACAATTAAAAACTCACATTATAAAACTTTATCTTTATCTTCATTTTTCTATTATTAAAATTTATAATAATAAAATTGAAATAATACACAGATATTTAGATGAGAAGTAAATACATAAGTCTGTACTCCTTAGTAGTCTGGAGGATACTAAGCAGGCAAAAGATTTCCAAAGTAGTGACCTAATTCATAATTGCGAAATATAGTCAGAAATTCCTCTTACTTTCTAACACATAGGCGCTACTTATGTCATCTACAGAGAAATTCAATTACGATGTCGTAAAGAATTTTTTATAAATGAGTAACTAAAAATATTATCTTCGTATAAAAGTACTTGTAATATAATAAAAAATTCAAGAATTTGGGAAAAAAGTAATAATTTACCTTTGTACACATATGTATATATCTATATACGAATAAAAATATAGAAAATAAATATTCTGATGAATTCTTATCATCAAAAATATCAACAAAAAATGTTAGTTTCTCAAAAATTAATAATTATACATAACAATTAACTTCAAAAACACCTTTAGCACGAGATATTTTTCCAATGACACTCCTATATGAAACACAATTGATCAATTTCATGTAAGTTGGTTCATATCTCTTTAGTATTTTCGTTATCACAATATTAATAGTTATATAAGTGATAGTTGTGTACGTGCTGTTAAAGTGTTATATAATGTAGTGGACAAACAACTTAAACGGATAGATTTGTCCATATTGAATAAACATAAGCATTAGAAGTTTTATAACCATATTGAGCAAAAGTATTTTTTTAATTCTTAAATTTTTTCTTGTTTTTAATTCTATTATGACGACTTATCGCGTATTTAAATAATTCTAAATACTTGTATCCGCTTCTATAGCCATATATTATGAAGCCACGTGTTATGGAGCCACATGTTATGGGATCACGTGTTACCCCAAATTTTCTATTTTGTGAAATTCTTATTTTATTTTGGGATTTTATAATTCTGAATACAAGTATTTAGAATTTTGTTTTAGGATTTTATAATTCTAAATACAAATATTTAGAATTATATAAAATACAAGTATTTAGAATTTAAAAATTTGGGGCAACACGTGGCTCCATAACACGTGGCTCCATAACATGTGGTTATAGAAACGGATCGAATTATAATCAGCGGATCTCGGGTTCAATTCTGACTTTCACCCCATATACGCCACGATTTATTTTTTATTTATTTATTTCGCGTTTTTCGGCTTCAAACCAAATACTTTGACTTACAAGAGGTTGATTAAAGAATGAGGTTGTGTACGAAATTGTAATTCATTTTCGGGAACAATACATACATATTTAAAACAGAAATCACGAGACAATAAAAAAAAAAAGAGAGAAAACCAACCTCGTAATCAGGACCCCCGTGTATAACGACCCTAGGTCTCGGAGAGCCGTTGTGATGCATGGCAACTTGATCTTTCAGAACTTTATAAAGTTCTTGCAACTTCCGTTTCTTCTCAACTTCTTTCTCCCATCTACGGCGCCATGCATCCTCCCGCTGCACCATCAATTCGACACAGTGTTGCAAGGTTGCCAACACCCCTTCGCTGGTGGCTTTAAATGTTATAGCTTCCCCTTTGAAGTCCACCGATTGTTCAGCCGGATTGAACATTGTCTCAATTTTCTTTTCTGTGAAATTTATCGCAATAAAATTAATTACATTAAAGCTTTTTCAAAATATTTCGTGTAACAATAGGCCTGTTTAGGTCTGTCCTTTTCAGCTGAACTTCTTGCACGGTTCATCTTTTTCTCTCCAACGTGAAAAGAAAAAGAGAAAAAATGAACCGCGCAGAAGTTCAGCTGAAAAGGACAGGCCTTTTGTTTTAACTGTACTTGTTGCACAGTTCATCTTTTCTCCTTTTCTTTACAACGTGAAAAGAAAAAGAGGAAAGATGAACCGTGCAAAAAAATTCAGCTAAAACGAACAGGCCTAATTAAAAATTACAGTTACATTTGAAAATTATAAATTACGGTTACATTAAAAAATTGTGACATAAATTTATGTCATAAATCTATTCCAAGTATTTTGAACAAGAGATAGAAATATGAAGGATTGTTTACGAGGTAAAAGTTATTACCTTCTTTGGAAGTATTCTTGGCATTTTCCGCACAGTTATCAAAATACTTCTGCAGAGTATCGATCTGCTTGATCAGAATGTCCCTGAAGGTTTCAATTTCGGCCAACTTTTCCTTCAGCCCTCTAATGCCGCGCTTAGTAAGACTACCGGCGCTCGTTGTCGACTGCGTATTCGACACGAGCGAAATGGCACTGCCGTGTCGTTTTAGACTATTCTCGCTCCCATAACCGGATTCCGACTGTTTTGTGGCAAACAAAGATTGCTGAGCATGGTGCACAAATCTAACTCGGTAGAGTTAATTTCTAATTTTCATTTATAAATAATGACCAAATCTCATAAAAATATATGTAAATAATAACAAAAATTGCGGGATTAATATCAGCAAATTAAATCTTAGCACATCTTATGAAAATAATCATACAATTTATATTAATTACACAATAATCATGCAATTTATATTGATCACACAATTATATTAATAAAAGTAAACGAAAGTAAATTACATATCATTACCTTGTAAGACTTCAAGACGTCCACCCATCGCTGCTTCTCCTCCGGACTGTTTGCCCTTAAATACCAAACCAAGCAATCGTTCACGGACACGTCGAATCTACATTCGTCAAACTGGTGTGCCTGTTAAAACGGATAACGGATAACGCAACTGTTCATTGGCCTGACCTGCCGTATCATGTTTACATTGTCGAACGTATTTATAAGTATTTATATAAAACATATCTCGACCTCTCACCTTGATATTAGCTTTGTACAGACTAATCGAGCCACGACACCCGTACCCGCTGTCCTGCTCGGATTTGTAATAAGACAAAGTACCATCTTTGAGTACAATAAATCTAGTTTGCCAGCCATGTATGTAATTTGTCCATTTGGATAGTGTACCCTGAAGTTCCGGAACTATGACCCCGTCGGAGTCGTCGTCGTCGCCGCCGTCGATCTCGGCGTCAACGATGCACTCGGCGTCCTCGTTACCGAGGCCCCGTGGTGTCTCCACCACTTCATCGGCCATTCTTTAACGGGTTCTTCGATCGCGATATCTCTCACGGACTTAGCACTCGGCTGGGGGAGCGCTTCCTGACATCGCCTGGAAGGCGATTCCGAGGGGGCTGCGCGAGCTCGGTGGGGGCCGATTCGGTTCGCGTGACAAACGACTCCGGTCCGGGGCGAGGACTTGCGAGACGGGGGTCAGCGGGTTGTCACGGCGTGATAGAACGCCTCAAAACATCGCCTCTGACAACTGTCGTACATAACCTGTACGCCAAAAATCCCTTATCAGGAGACGTCAATCGAGGGGGGGAAGCGCTGGTATACTACACGTCTACACGTACGCGTTAAAAGTGATGGGGTGGGTAGGAGGTAGGAGGAGGGAGGGTCATCAAATCGCTATAGTATAAGTTAGTATATATATATAGTTTTAGTCGTGGTACATACGTGCCTTGCGCCGCGGAGAGCAATCTTCTTCCTATATCCTATAAATATAGCCCTCAAGCTCAAGCAGTAATGCCGAATTGTGCTGAATGCTCCAAACACGGCCACGCGGAGAGTAATGACTGCGCGTTCGGCAGAGAAAGCAGTTTAGTAAACGTTTATAGTGATTCTTTCATTCTTTGTTACGATTGGTTTCTATTTTATATTTAGATCCAACGAGGAACTAAAAGCAAGATATCCAATGAGCATTTTGAACGTCAAAACGTCATATCCGTCGCACTGTGGAACGCGACGGATATGACGGATAGCAACGAAAGTTGACCAAATTTGAAGATTTGTTGCACGCGACGATTCAGGGATAATGCAGGCGAAATAACTGATGAATAAATGCAATTGGTAATAATAATATATCAGCGATATTATATATAACGAATTAAAAATGTTACTTCAAACAGTTCTACGGTTGAATTAATCTCGCCAATTTTAAGTTAACGAACCGACGTTTAATCGCCTGTGTATACAATTTATGTCCATTTGTCAATACAGATTAACTTTAATCTCGAAAATTAATCTTAAGTTACTCAATTTTTATCTCTTTCTAATTTTGAATTATAAAAAATAAAAAAAATAAATAAGTAAAACCGAGATTAATATATATATCAGTAGAAATTTAGTAAAATTGAAATAAATCTTTTATGGCTATAAGGACGCGCGATCAAAATCAATCTTTTAAAAATGAATGCGATAAAATTTTGAGTTGAGAAAGTACAAAAGAAAAGCTGCGTGAATCCGAATTTATATATATAATTTTATATATGTATATATAATATATATATATATGATTATTATTATTAGTAATAATTTATACAAATACTTTAATATCCTTATGTGGTAGTGATTACTTCCCACATTGCACATTCGAGAAGTTCTACATACAAGGAGGGACAAATCAAGAGACTCATCTCTCTCGCGCTCGACTCATTATCCTATAGTTTTACGTTGATGGATTTTACTGCCGCTCTCTTATCGAGACGTTACAGTTATTAACATCGTACCTCGATGGACTTTGAAATTCGGGCATTTGAACATCTATGTCCCTCCTTTAACGCGTGTTGTGGCGCAAAGTAAAAGTCACGACGGTACAGCGAATCCTTAAATTTTTTTTTGTCTTTAAATAGCTTAGAAAATATTGTAAGTTCGGTTACGGCTAGGTGTGTCGCGGATAACTTTGATCGTTGCATGTATTCTTTAAAATCTAGTTTAATAGAAAACGCGTCGCATCCCTTCTTCTATCCCACGACGTACACGTTTAATTCTGCTTAGTATATATACACGGCGGGGTGGTACCGTCATCTCTTGGCACCGGAGTACTTAAAATTAGGCTACCGTTTCTTTCCTTTCTTTATTATTTTTTTTTTGTTTTGTTTTTAGTCGGTCATTGGGCGTGAACGTTACTTTTTAAACATCGACAATACTTCGAATAAGGTTCGGAGAGAGGATCGCAAACAACAGTGAAGACGTACGGGTCCTCCGATACGTCTCTCATACCTCTTATACGGTGCCTTCTATCGAACTGTGCGATTAACGTCAGTAGAAATGTATGTATACTTCGGTGAGAATACAGAACGAGAGAAAAGGAAAGGGACGTTTCCGCTGTATCGCGCTTTTGAAAAATACTCTTACGACTAGGAAAGGAATATACGCATTAGCATCGAATCTTTCGATAAATCAGTCGTCGATACGGTTAATACTTTCCTCATCGATTTCGTCTATTCTGTATAACGTTTCTTGGAATTTTAAGTAGAGTCCAGTCTTCGTCACCGCGTAAGACAAGATATATTCCTAATGATTATTTCGGTGAAACGTGAAAAAGATTCGCTTTCAGCTTGAAATCAATACTAATGTACATACATCAAGATTGTTACAATCTCCATGTCATATCAGATTCAAACAACGATTCAGAGGACATGGCGTTGCTAAATTATTTCCTGTACCGATAATACTTGGATAAAATTACCTAGTTTTTACAGTCGCATCACACACAAATTGTCTCTTATTACAAAACAGAGATAATTCTCCTTCAGAACTGAAATAATTATAAAATATAAAACACTATAAATTGCAGATAAATGACATTTGAAAAATAAAAGATTACTATTATGATCCGATCTTTTAGATTAGATTTCGTAGACTGCGACTGAGAATGAAGCTAGCACTCACACAATTAATTACACCTCGAGGAAATCTTTCAATAAAGTAACGCGACGCTTTTCCGCAATGTCCATTTGATTCTCTAGATCTCCTCGATCCGTTGTTTCCGCTCGTTCGATCTTCCACGAGAGATTCTCTATTTCCGCCTCTAATTGAGCTTGTTGATACTCGAACTGTTAAGCAAGATGATTCCATTTGTCATCAGTTATTACATGTATCGTCGAATATTATTATTATTATCGCGAGATCTTACCAGTTCTTTACGCGGGCCAGATTCCATGTAATAGGCATACGGATACGTGTATTGCAAGGTGTAACGGCAACGCGCTAAGAGCGACGCCGCCTCGAACAGATGTTGCCAATCTATCCACGTACCGCTCGCATTCATCACCTTATTGTTAATTCTCATCTTAATCCCCTCCAACGTTTGCTCCTCCAACTTCAACGACTTGCTATGATTCTCCCACTGGAAAGGAAAAAAAAAACATAAGGCGTTGCAAGCGGAAAATATAAAAACTGGAACGGACGTACGGTCTAAGGGCTAAATTACCGCGAAGGACTTACTCGCTCGTAATAGTGAAGGTACTTCTTAGGACTTACTCGCTCGTAATAGTGAAGGTACTTCTTGAGAGCTTCTCTCGCTTGCGCGTGAACGCTCTCATGCGCGATGTTCGGATTCTCCTTGTAACGCGAACACTCGTAGTACTCGCTGCCGTGTGCTTTCCAATCTCCAAGGCACATCCAACAGAAGTCGTGCTTACAATTGTAACATTGCATGTGGTTGCAGCCACCGTTCTTCTCTATGCAGATATGACATTTTGGACACTGCAAACAGATTTTACGATGCATTGAGTATCTCCGTGCAGATTTTACGATGCATCGAACATCTCCCGTCACGTTTCATAAGCTGCTCTCGCGGGCAGCAACGCGAGATACTCACATCTTTGGTATGAGCACTAATGTAATTCGCCGTCTCGGAATCATCCGCGCATTTCGTCAACCATTTCCTAATTGTACCGCAATCGGTAGGTGCATGGTAATCCATACCACATCGGAAGCTGGAATTACAAAAAAAGTGTTTTCGCTCGCTCTTGTGACAATAAAACGTTCGGCGTATATCCGAGATTGCTTACCAGAATACAGTTTTACACGATGAACACATGACTCTCTTCGCTCGTTGTTCCTTCGAGCGCAAAACTATTTGGCAATTTGGACCGGGACAAAATCGTAGCTGTGGATGAGACTTGACGTAATCGCGGAAGGCAAACTGCTGATACCTATCTCTCATGTTAGGCTTAGTAAGTAGGGAAAGGACAAAGTCCTCTGGAGCTAGGACGTCGCAATCTTGTGCCATGCAGCTTATACCTGGGCAAGGCGAGGGATTACGGCCGATAGATGTTTGAAAATCAGCAGGGTAAACCGTAAGTGGAATCTGAACGGAACGACATTACTTACCGGTAGATATACCTTGAGTTATTTGTACTTCAAAATGCATACACCAACAGTCTTTGCAAAACGAGTGTCCGCACGTGAGCGTAGAAAATCTGTCCGCTGGGTAAACCGTAATGCAGACCAAGCACACGCCGCCCCGCTGGCTCTTCGTTCCTGGCACTTGTTCCGGGGTAGGCTTAATCTTCGAACTGATCAATAAACTGGAAGCATTGGTACGGTACTTTGTGACGATATCCTGGGACGCCCAGTTGTGCGCGTGCAGCAACACCTTGGCCAGGGACGGCGTGACGTGGAGGCTATTGCTCAACACCTCCACGCTCTCGTTCAGAAGCCGCTCCACCTCCTCGACTCGCAGGCAGTCGTACACCGCGTACTCCGGGTCCCTCCTGTTCTGCTCGGGATCCACGTCGTTGTCCACGTCGCCGCCCCCCCACGGCTGGATGCTGTAATAGTCCTCGTAGCCCGTGTCCCCGCAGTCGGAGTCCGAGCAATCCATCTCGCTGTCATTCTCGCTTGACATCTGCATAGAAAAACATTACGCGCGTTAGTCGGTAGGCTCGTTAGAGCGTCTCTCACGCTGGAAAACGCTAAACGTGACGCCGAGACGAGAGTCTCAGGAGGCACCGAGGGAAGCACCTTTCGGCATAACCTTTACGACCGTGAAAGTTTGAGTTCGAGTCTCTCGCGATCCGAGAACGACGAAACGGCTCGAGTCGCGACGAGCTAAACGGGACACGAGGGGACGGGATCCGAATTGTCGGGCACAGTCGGGCACGGGAATTCACGTTGGAACCTGGAACCCCCTCGGCGGACAGGCACGCGACGCGCGTAAAGAGAACGCTCTCTCGTCTCTCGTCGCCGAGCGTTTCGGGCGCGCGTCGAGGGGAGAAAGCTTTCGCGGATTTACCATTCGCGTATTTTTTTTCTCTCGCAATCTGCCTGTCCTTTCGAGCTTTCTCTCTCTCTTTCTCTCTCGCGCTCTCCCTCTCTCGCGCTGTTTCACAAACGGCAATGCCGTCGCGTCGCGTGGATGCGCGACGTGAGGGTGCGTTGTGACGGTTTCGTGCGCGAGCGAACGCGACGGGGGGACCGTCGTTCTCTATTTTTTTTCCTTTTTCCTTCGGGGAGAGAGAGGGAGGGAGGGAGACAGAGAGACCCACCTTCTCGATCGGCTCAATCGGCTGCGCTTGCCCGGGTTATCAAGAAAGATGCATTTATGCGCCCGTTTCCGCGTGCGAGCTGACCCGTGCACGGATCGTCGAAAGGGGGGCTGCTGCGCGAGCGAATTATCCTCCACCGGCGGCCGCGTAACTGTTGTAAGCGAGCGGACGCGGACGGAGCACGAGCACGCGAGAGCGCATCGCTTCTCCCTCTCTCCCCCTCTCTGTCTCTCGACGATCTCTCCCCTTTCGCGCGCGCGCGCGCGCACGCGTACGTACGCGTGTGAAATCGTATATGTATGTATGTATACACATATGTTACACAGATGCTCCCCATTTAACCGCATAGCAGATAAGAACGTCAAAGTCACCTGACGCGCGGCGAAACAGCTGAGCGCGATCGTACGATTTGGGAATACGGAGAACCAGCTCCTCTCGCCGATTGTTATATGTATTTTCGCGTTACCTCCTGCTTTTCCGTCCTGAAAGAAATAATGTTACATATATTGCGGGATTAGAGGAGGAAGGGAGGAAGAGGGAGGAAATCGTCCGGGAAGCGATTAATGACGTCACACGGCTCTGCCTTGGGTTAATTCTTGGTATAATGTGATTCTCAGTATAGCTGGCTTCTTCCTGGAAAAGCGCTTAGGCAAATGCGACTAATCTAATTGCGATGAACCGATTCAATTGATGTTTGTCCGTGTATCGTGTATGCATGATATAATTATATGAAATATATAGAATATCTAATATTTGTTAATTAGTCAATCGTTTCAAATCTTTGATTGAACCGTACAAATTATTTTCGGGACGAACTATTGTCCCATTGGAAGCTTTCAAGAAAACTTCTCTTACACTTCTTGAGATTATTTTAACGCCCGTTGCCTCCTAATTGTGATCTAAATAAAACTTATCACAATATAACGTCCATTTCTACCGATGTAGATTAACTTTAATCTCGGTCCAACTTACTTTTTATCTTCTTCTAACTCTTAGAACTAGGAAAAGATGAAAAATAAAGTTAAACCAAGATTAAAATTAACCTGCGTTCGTAGAAATGTACGTAGACGACTAATTCCAATTAAAACCATCCGAGGAATGCGGAATTCATTGAACGCGACGCAATTAAAATCCTTCGATTTCTCGAATCGTTCGGCAAACGAGTTATCGACCGAGATCGACCTCGGTAACCCTCAATCTGCATTATCCGCGGATTTCTACGACGCCGCGACGCAGAGGTTTCCGCGGTCACGTTCAGATGGCGACACCGCCGCGGTTCGCCGCCCCGTACCGTTCCTCTTTGTTCTCTCCTTCTTCCCCATTTCTTCCCGATCCGTTCTTTCCCTCATTCCCTCTCCTCGCCGCGCGGGGCACGGGGAACGGGCCGCGAGGAGAACCATTGGCCGCCTCGCCCACCTCCTCGCCCCACCCCGCCCCCCCCTTTCTCGCCGTCTCTCTTCGCCCGCTTCGCCGCGCCGCACGACTTGAAAACTCTCGCGTCCGTCGCGCGACGCGGTGCGCCCCGCTTGAAATCCGCGGGACCGTCAGTCGCGTCCGTCAATCGCGAGTCTCTCATGGTCTCTCACCGTCGCTGAACGTCACGATCGGCGCGAGTGCCCACGTACGTATGTACGAGCTCCCCGGCGCCGCGCCCCGTCGAGACGCGCGAGCCACGCGATCGCCGATTTAAAAGAGTATCGGCAGCGATCATGCTCCGGTTGCGTACGCGCGACGGTGAACCGCGATCCGCTCGACTCCGTGCCGAACGCCTCGCACGCGCGCGCACCGAGTGAAACGTTAAGTGTTTATAAGGAAAGACGCGCTATTTCTCTCCTTCTCCTGTACGTGCGCGCGCGAGCATTTCCGTGCACACGCCGGTCGGCGCGTCGTCGCGAAGAAGACGAAAGGAAAATTTTCAACGGGACGCGAGTCCCGAGTCCCGCGGGTTCTCGCTGGTACCGGAAGTGTCGAGAAGTGCCGGAAGCGATTCCACTGAGGCCGGAAACTGGCGAGGAACTCGGCAACGTTAAACGGAGGTGCGTATACTTGACTCTCGGATATCCGAGATTTTTCATCTCCTCTCTTCGTAGCTCCAACCGTGCTGGTTATTTCATTTTCAATCGCTCAATATTTGGTTCGCGATGCGTATATACGAATGGTAGAAATTGAAATGCTCTCGCCTAGCGAGATAGAAACAATTTTAAATTGCAACAAGTAGGCGACGCGAAACAATTCTCTTCTGAAACCCGAAAAGTCTGTGCATTCTATAAATTGCAAATTTACAACGTGACGTTTTATTTGTAGGGAGAGCGAGATTCGAATTTCACACAAAGAGGATACGTTTATCGTCGAATCTGTTGCGCATGTTAATCAGTTTCGATGGAGATGACGTCGGAAAAGAGTTACACAAAAATGGAATGGAAAATGTAACGAGAGTTGTAATCATTTTCTTCATTTTTTTCATGCTCCTCTTATAATTATTCGATTTATCGGAATTAATCGTAATTAAATACAATTATCTTGTATTACATAAGTAATAATTTACTATTAATATTTTATTACTGCTATACAAACGATGTAATCTGAAATTTTCTCACAAATTAAGTTCGCCGCACCGTAAAATCATTCTCGCGATAATTTCGATTGTTATTGTTAGCCGCCAACGCGCGTCTCGCGCCGTTCCCCCTTTTCAACTCCGCGAGGCCGGAAGTACTTACACGTTAAAAACATCCTTTTTTCAGCGAAAGTCACGTATGTTCCTA
>NW_020226165.1:0-1197 GCF_003070985.1 Temnothorax curvispinosus | reverse complement strand
AAGTACTTCGGCAGGAACAAGCGAGGAAACGGAAGAACGAAAGTGTCTTAAATGCGGACAATCTTTCATAAAAGAGGCGTTACATCAGCACGTTCAGCTAGGTCTTTGTGAAAGACCGGGAAAACTAACTCCTTCAACAGGAACCTCTTCATCTCAAACCTCTCCTTCCCAAGAAGAAACTCCCCCGACTCTTCAATCTCCGATCTCCCCAGCACAAACCCCTCCGAAAGATCTCCAACAAACAGAACCAAGTACTTCGGCAGGAACAAGCGAGGAAACGATAGAATTACGAATGTGTCCTCTTTGCGAACAACCTTTAACAAAAGAAACGTTATATCTGCACTTTGTCATGGGTGAATGGCTCCATTGGCCTAGGAGAAAACCAACTCCTTCTCCGACTTCATCAGCACAAACCAGTCCGAAACATCTCCAAAAAACAGAACAAACTCGTTATCCAGGATTCCCACCATCAATGGTGATCACCGCATTAATATACAGTCTGAGAACTTATAGAAGATTTGTAGAACTTTCCCAACAAACTCCTTCGGCAGGAACCTTAAGAACAAGCGAGGAAACGGAAGAATTACATACGTGTCCTAAATGCAAAAAAAGTTTTACATCTATTTTGTCTCTTATATATCATTTGTTAAAAATACATTATAAATCGAAAAGTCCTTCGCAAGAACAAAGTCCTTCGGCACAAACCTCTCAACCTTCGACCTCTCAACCTTCGACCTCTCAACCTTCGACCTCTCAACCTTCGACCTCTCAACCTATCTCTCCAGCAGAAGATCTTTCTACGATCGATTTGATCAACGAATTAATAAAACTTCTGGAAACTTATCGCCGAGAAATAGAACACTCTCCTTCGGCAGGAACCTCAAAAACAAGCGAGGAAACGGAAGAATCACATACGTGTTCTAAATGCGGAGATAAATTTAAATCTATTTTCGTGCTTGCATTTCATCTGTTATTTAAGCACGATTTTTTTATAGAAGAACAGATTCGCCAGCCAAAAAAATAGAACATAAGAAAACCAAATTTTGATACCGAATAACGATAACTCGAAATTCGAATAGTGAACTGTGTTATTCGTATATAAGGTAGACGACTTATGACTATCAAATCGGCGATAATCTTTTTCGTTCTACTCGCGATCAATAGCTGCGTTCAGCAGAAAAAGATCAGTGAGCGCTT
>NW_020226164.1:0-1252 GCF_003070985.1 Temnothorax curvispinosus | reverse complement strand
ATATATATATATATATATATATATATATATATATATATATATATATAGAGAGAGAGAGAGAGAGAGAGAGAGAGAGAGAGAGAGAGAGAGATGATAAAGAGTTTTGTCTAATTTCGTCAATCTCTAATCCATCGCGCGTACGAGAGACGAAGAAAAATGGAATCGTATTGCTATCAAAATGACAATGGTACAACTTTAAATACAATTACAATGACTAGTTACACTGATTGCGATGAGAAGAAGAGGAGAGATTATGTCGGAAATACTGTAGATTAATACATAATCGCGAATAAGTTTGGCCAAGTACATAATATTACAACTAATACTTTGTAACTGTCTGTAGCTTGTAAATTAGCATAAAATTAGATTATAAATAGTAATTATCCTTTAGTTTGAACCAATTGATTATTCATCTAAAATAACCGCGTACGTTCCTATTAATATATAATACTCGAGCTGCCGTTGCGTTATTTATAATTAATACAAATTGCTTGTTCAAGTTGCACAAAATGCACAAAAATTGATACAATTTTTCACGAGACTGCTGCGAGTACTTTCTAATAGGAAAATTAAGAGTAAAACTGTCAGTACACGCTATTTAAACGCACAATACATTGTCTGATAAAAGAAAGCCTAGTCTCACCCCAACTGAACCAGTTTAAACAATGCGGAATCGACGTTCATTCCGTTGATATCTGTCACAAACTCTGAGAAAAGAAGTCACTTTAGGACTTTCGAATATCTAAACTCACATCAATTCAAAATTCGACAAAGTGATTAATTCCGTATTGCATAGAACGGTTCCTTACGTTCCCAACAAATCTCCCTGGAATGTTTTTATATTGCGCCGAGCCGAATATTATCAGAGTTCCGTTACGAGGAACACATTCAACATAACTTTGTACTAAATGCGAGAAACAAACTTACTACAATTTTCGTTACGCTGAGATACAATTTCAATATCGAAAACGAATACGCCATTATGTCGCTAATGCGATAGTTGTCAAAGAAAAAAACGCTATTCTTTGTCTTCTTCTGTAATCTTACCAACGGAATTGCATATTACATACGTACACATTCTAATAAATTCTCTCTATCGCGAGCTCGACTACCGGCTTTCCTCTTCACGTTTTAAACATACGTGTATCGTTGAGATACTGTACTTGTATATAACGTTTCTGAAATATCTTAATAAATCACAAAGAACGTAAATTGCATAATTTCGAGTAAGATACTTATTATTCAACGATAT
>NW_020226163.1:0-1716 GCF_003070985.1 Temnothorax curvispinosus | reverse complement strand
AAGTTTGTTTAATTGCTTCTTCGTCGTAACTTATGCATGTAAAACATGATTTAAGCAAAATAAGTGGTTCTAAATAAAAAATCAATATCACGTATATATTAATTATATTGTCTATAATTCTATTTTTATGAGTCAACTTTTTAAGTATATAAGTGAGTGTAAAAGTGCATAAGTATAAGTATATAAGTGAGTATATCAAATATAATAATATAATAAAATAAATAGCATATATAACATAGACAACTTAGATATATGTTATGGTAACGTTAACAAGGTTAACTCATTTTAACATTGGTAATATGGTAACACTAAACTTAATCACTATCCGATAATGATTCACTGGAATTTGAATCATTGCTACTTTGTGAAGAACTTGATGAATTGGGCAATGTTGGGGCGCGTCAATGACGTTTTCTTTGTTTTTCTTCTTCTTCTGCAAAACATTTTTAACATTATTATTATTAAGGTGTTTTTAATTTTTTATTAGTAACTTTTAGAATATATTGTTTTCTAATTTTTTGTATTTATTTGTTGAAAGACTTTGTTTTAAAAAATCTAGACTGTTAAGATTTAGCATGTTAATTAAAAATGTTTATTATTTTTTATAATCATCTATGCTAACAATAAATGTTTAAAAGTATTAAAATTTTTTATTTAATTCAATATCTTATATTTTACATGTAAACACAACTATATTACAAATTATTTTTTTAAGTATCTTTTTACTGTTAAAAAGTTCTTTAACTGTGTATAAAGTAATGAGAAAAATATCAATTATTAAAAGAAAAAGTACTATACTTTAAAGATTAATTCCATTAAGTTACTTGTTTTTATAAATTTTGGTAAAACTGAAGGAGAGCTCCCTCCTCACCGATTTCGATGAAATTAGGCTTAATCGATTCGTTTTTGCACAAAACGAATGAATCTGGCAGAAAAAAGCCCCGCTCGGCCCCGCGACGCGAGATATTAACTGTTAAAGTTGACGACTATCAGGTTATGAGACCTGTCATACCGACGCGATGTAGCGACTGGTAGCGACCACGAACATGCCCTGCGGCCACATGCGCATGCTCCGTAGCCGCACGCGCATGCAAAAGAAGGTCACGTGACAACTGTCTGTTTGGTAAGTACATATTTATGTGTACTTTTCACATACCAACTATTCTCTGCTTTAACAAATTATTTATGTTTTGTTAACTTAAACGCTTAATAACTGTAACAGAAATAATTTGTTAAAGCAGAGAATAGTTGGTATATGAAAAGTACATGTAAATATGAACTTTTCATATACCAACTATTCTCTGCTTTAACAATTTTATTTCTGTTTTGTTAACTTCAACCTGTAACATAAATAATTTGTTAAAGCAGAGAATAGTTGATATATGAAAAGTAAATATTTATGTGTACTTTTCATATACCAACTATTCTCTGCTTTAACAAATTATTTATGTTTCGTTAACTTAAACGCTTAATATTTGTAACAGAAATAATTTGTTAAAGCAGAGAATAGTTGGTATATGAAAAGTACATGTAAATATGAACTTTTCATATACCAACTATTCTCTGCTTTAACAATTTTATTTCTGTTTTGTTAACTTCAACCTGTAACATAAATAATTACTGACTGAGAATGAGAGTCCGAAACGTATTTGAATGTAATGCTGCTGACAAAAAAAAAGATAGAAAAATGAAAAAGGGGGCCCTCTGCATGAATGT
>NW_020226162.1:0-2925 GCF_003070985.1 Temnothorax curvispinosus | reverse complement strand
GAAATACGAAGGAAGATAAGTTAAAACGAAAATATCTTCGTCGGGAGACCGCTTTCGTTTACCCGAAGATGTACCTAAAACCGAAGAATTATCTCTAATTAGGTTTTATCATAAAATGATATTGTGAGATAAACGTATTGTTCCATCTCACAGAAACCATAATTCGACTTCGAGATTTTCAAAGAATGTGCGACTTCTAGGTGAAATACAATTCGTTGAATCAGACGAGTTGAAATAAAGTAATCTCTGCCTGATAATATTTTTTAATGATGTATTAAAATTTTAAAACTAATTACACGTATCAAACGCATCGATGTGCACATCGTATTCGCGATCAATTCTCTGAAATAACGGGAAAAAATCTCGAGATTTTTTTTGCGCTCGTAAAATCCTCGGGCGGATCGGAGCGGCGCGCGGACTCGCGGCTTCCTGCCCTCGCGAGAGGATATGTCGAGATTTGCAAAATACGGTCGAGCGACTCGACGAGCGGCCCTCGCGCAAATCAACGTTTACACGCGCGTCATTAGAAATCAATAAGCGCGCTCACGGACGAACGCAAGACCGCGTGTGCGTGTGCGTGTGCGTGTGTGCGCGCACGCAACCTCGCGCGCGAGGGTACACGGGACGAGTTCCTATCTAAGCCTGATATTCCGTGATCGTGGATCGTGGACCACCCAGCTAGTCCACCGCGGAAGTACGCACGCACGATTTGCACGCACGCGCACGTATGCGCGTGCGGCACCAGCGAGATATATATACGGGGTGTCTCCTTATATAAACAGCGCTGAAAGCCGCCTTAAACGTTTCTCTGCAGAATTTCTAAATTTCCCAATTTTTCCGGCTGAATATTTTTTTTCTTGATAAGAAAAGATTTTGAATTAACCAAAAGTTAAGATTTTACGAATAATTAACATTCTTTTTGCAATTTCTCGTTTGTCGTATGCGCACCTACACTTTTTCCCGTCGCTCTCTCTCTTCCGTTTTATTATTTTTTATTACGCTATTTTGTCATTAGACGGTCCGCTAGAGCTGGAACACCCTGTACTGCGTGCCTAACGCGCCGTTTCCCGAAAAGATTAAGCCGGCTGAAAATTTTACCTCTTAATTCGCCGATCTTCGTTCTTTACGACCGTCATTAAAAATGTCGTTCTTTTAGCCTTCACTTTTCAGCCCCTGATTACGAGCCTTCCGTTCCCGACCTTTCGCTCGGCCACGGCGCCCATTATTACGTACGTTTATCGATAATACCGGGTCCAATTACGACGACGATTTTCACATTTGGCGAGTCGTCGTCGCGTTAAAGAGGGAGACGCTCGTTATTTTCCGTGGGACGATGATCGATCCCGCCGCACATAGGTAATCGGCATCATTTTTCCGATTTTTTGCTCCCTTCCCGACGGCGACGCTGTGGTCTCGCGAGGAAAAGCAGTCGATCCATTTTCTCTCCTCTCTTTTCTCTCGTCGGTGCCCGGTACTACGGGGGACGGTACGAGAGTCCCCTCGACGCGAATCGCCTCCAGGGGGTGGCGGCGGCGGTCCCGCTTAATGTCGTCCCCGGGGTGGTTACG
This sequence comes from Temnothorax curvispinosus, assembly GCF_003070985.1. Lineage (NCBI taxonomy): Eukaryota > Metazoa > Arthropoda > Insecta > Hymenoptera > Formicidae > Temnothorax > Temnothorax curvispinosus. Next base: position 1,357 of record NW_020226162.1, on the reverse strand, counting down.
CGCATTTGCGTGCACAGCAGCGTCATTATACGCGAAATAACATGTTGCACTCGTTCGTTGCATACGCGCTGAACATTGTGAGCGAGGTAAATTAATAATTGGAACGTTTCGAAGGACTCTGTCGGCACGCCCACGGACGGTACAATCCGACTGGAAAACGAATCCGATTGTCGATTCCTCTGCTGTTCCGCGCGTAAAATGTAATTACAACGATGGCAGGATAAGTGAAGCAGACAACGGATAATAAAATTTTGTAATGTAAGATTCAGAGACTCGCGCTTTTTCTCAAGAATGAGTAAGAATGCGAAAATTTTGTCTTTATTAGTGACAGAAATCGCTTTGCAAAAGAGTAAAAATTTTGTTAATATAAAATTGTTCATTTTTTTGAATTTTATTATTTTGGGGAAGCAATGCCAATTTTTGAACGATATTTTTTAAATCCTTTTTAATCCAGGAAATTAATGTGTAAATTAAATGTATAGGCACAACGAACGAGTTATTATTATATTATAAACGTTATTATAAAACGCTTATTACTTCTTATAAAAGCGTTCAAGCGACCGTTTATCGCAATTTGAAAGTACTATTCATAAATTAGAAGGTATTCTGCGAGTAATCATCGATACACGCGCGAAGAAAGTCTCTACCACACTATCGGGATGTCAGCTTAGAAAAATAGCGCTATTAAAACACCAACGGCGAATATTTAAAAAGCGAATTTATCACTCGCGTTTATCGCACGACGATCGTCGCGCGGGCGAGGTATCGGCCAGAATTGGGCGACTTTGCGATTTTTTACGATTTCTGCCGATCATGTGGGCGCGAGTGAACCGCGTAGAAACGACCGAATTAGGCAAATCTCCCTATCGAGTGCAAAAGCGTTCCGGTCTCGGCGCGAGCTTATTCTGAGACCGGAATGTAACTTTATGGCACTCTTTGTCTCTTATAAATTGTCATAAGCAGTTTAATTGACCATTTATTCGTCAATGAAAATTGGAGCAGACTCCGAATGTTACGTACAATTTCGAATAAAGATTAAATTGCAACGTGTAAAGCGCGGCTCGAGTGCCAGGACATCGGAGATCCAGAAATGTTTTCGAAAAACAAATAATTATCTGATTGTGAGTGTTTTGAATTAAACTATCAATTCTGTTCGCTATCACAGGATTAAAACGTGCTGCGCTATCTGCATCTCTACACCGGCTACCGGAACTCTCGAATCGATTATCTACGAGCGTTTATCAGCGTTCGAAAGAGCGATAGGTCGTGACTTCCGGCGCTGAACCGTCAGTACGTTCCCTATCCTCTACGGTAATCGCCATTATCTTCGTTGACTCAGCGGATTTCAGGGTATCTG
>NW_020226161.1:0-1101 GCF_003070985.1 Temnothorax curvispinosus | reverse complement strand
TCTAATCCTATCTCTTCTTCCTCCTGTCTACTTCTGTCTCCCTCTCCCTTTACCACTCTGTTCTCCACTCCACCCATCAGATCCATGAAATACTCCTACCACTCTTCCGGTTTTATCTCTTTATTCACCCTTCTTCTTCTCTTCCTTACTCTGCCTATCAACTCCCATACTTTTCCCTCCGTTTTCGCTTCTCCAATTTCTCTAATCATTCTTTCTTTCTCCTCCTTCTTCTTTCTGTCACACATTTCCCTATATTCTTTCCTTCTTTCTCTGTATCTTTCTGCCTCTCCTTTCTCTTTTCTCCATTTCCTTAGTTCTCTCCTCACTTCCCTCTTGCTCTCCGTACATTCCTTGTCCCACCACTCTCTTTTGTTCTTGATAGTCACTTTTTCATTCTTGTCCTTGTTCTCCTCAATCACTCTTCTTATCTTCCTTGTTCCTTCATCTATTTCCTCTTGCAGGTCTCTTTTTCCTCCAATCGCGCCTAACTTCTCCCTAAATTGCGTCTTTCCTTCATCATTCCATACTCCCCTTCTTCTCATTTTTTCAGTTCCTCTCCTCCTTTGCCTTCTCTTCGAGCTTCCTTTCACCCATAGTATTAATGGGTGATGGTCCGAATCTATCCTTTCTCCTACTTCCAGTCTTTCCACCTTTTCTCTAACCTCCTCGTCCCCTATTATGTAATCTATGACTGTCTCACTCTTCCCCCTGTGTATGTATATTCTCCTTCCTCGTCCCCCTTCGTGCCTCTATTTAATATCATACATCCTCTCTCCTCGATAAACTCCAGTAACTTTCTGCCTTCTTTATTTATCTTCTTATCTTTAGACTTCCTCCCTCTTTCCTCTCTTCGTTCGATTTCCTCTTCCCATCCTCCTTTTTCTCCCGTTCTCGCGTTGAAGTCACCTCCTATTATGGTCCTTACTCCTTTTTCCCCCTCCTCCGTCCTTTCCTTCAGACCTTCTAGTTTCTCGTCTATATTGTTGTTTACACAGATTCTTATTATTCTCCATACTTCCTCTCCTATTCTTATCTTACCTTCGATTTTTCCTTTTTCCTCCGTCTCCCTTCTTTCCTTTATCTCTTCTATGCTTTTCCTTA
>NW_020226160.1:1061-1694 GCF_003070985.1 Temnothorax curvispinosus | reverse complement strand
TACTTAGTTCTATATTCACTGTTTTGTTCTCTTCAGAAATACTGCTCCTTATCTTATTCTTTTTCACTGTATTTATCGTTAGCCAAGTTGCGTTAGTTCTTAGTTTTTACAGTGTATATTATTGCGATTGCTGGTTGCTTGCCTTAAGAGAGAGAGCATGCACATCATATTAACTTCTGTCCGTTATACTTCGCTTTTGTTTATATCACACTGAATCTTTGCATCTTGTATTGTATTGTATGTAATTATCATATTATTGTAACTGCTATATTACTTTTTGCCCTTTAGCCTTTGCTTGGGCATAATAAATTTTATCAATCAATCAATCAATCAATCTCTCTCTCTCTCTCTCTTTCTCTCTTTTTCTTTCTTTCTTTTTCTTTCTTTCTATATGTATACTCATACTCTACTTCAATCCGTTTCGTATACCGGAAGCAACGTCTTCCATGACGAGTGCAAAACGTGCGCGAAGGCCGGGAAACGTGAACGTTTTGAACGCTCTCAAAAGAACTTACAAACAAAGTGAGCTTAAAAGGCGTAAATGGTTGAAGGTAGAAACCGTCGCGTGACACGTGGAGGCGACGGACGAGACGCGGGGAGAGCTCGACATAAAAGATCGAGACGTTCGACGGA
>NW_020226160.1:0-961 GCF_003070985.1 Temnothorax curvispinosus | reverse complement strand
GTTTACGTCGTGCAAGGTAACGTTGTTGAACGTCGCGTTCGTCGGTCGAGTTACGATTTAAAGACGTGACGCTAAAGCTCAAAACTAGAAAAGATCGTCGGTCGAGCGGTGTGATTGTTTGCGCTTTTTGAATATTATACGAACGTAAAGAAATTGTTCTGAACTCGCGCGACAACGCGACGTACGACGCGTTCTATCGTTGCGTAAACGACGATCGTTCGCGGCTAACGGTGTATCTTTAAACTCGTGTCTACAGTCTCGAAGTGAACACGTCGTTCACACAAAAGCGAAACCGTACGTTGCTTTGCCGCCACGGAGTTTTTTCGAAAATCCGTCACAAGTTCTGCATAGTGTGGAAGCGGCGCGAACGCCCGGGCCAGGCGTTAAGAGCAAGACTTCTGTAAGCTCGAAACATCAGATTTAGCGTCGCTGTAAAGCGTTGTCTACACGGGCAGCAAGAGTATGCAGTAAGACGTAAGCAGTAAGCTCCTGACTAACCACACGCACGTCATCTTGACGTGTAAAACGCCCCGTAGTCACGAACCTACTGCTTACGTCTTACTGTATACTCTTGCTGCTCGTGTAGACGACGTTTAAGTTTTTTGTATACCGCGAGCTTCGAGCTCCGAGCTTTGTTACGAACTTGTCGACGTGGAGTAACGTTAAACGCTTTATATACGATGCTACGCGTCGTACGAGCGACCTCTTGGAACGTACAAAACCGTCGCTGGTAAATACTTTAAGATGGCCTGCTGCCGAAACGTTGCTCGTCGTTACGCCGGACGGAGCGACAACGAGTACGTTCTCCATGTAAGTTACTTTGTAACGTTTCGACCGTCCTACGGGACGAGCACGAGTTTGATACGATGATGTAAAACGGCCTTTACGTTTTCGAGACGAGTCGGCGCGCCGTGGCTGATGTTAGAGTTTTTTATTCCTGACAGTGGTTAAGTTTTCATTG
>NW_020226159.1:4108-4454 GCF_003070985.1 Temnothorax curvispinosus | reverse complement strand
GACTATTTACTCTAGAAAATCGATCTCGAAAATCAAAAATTTTGCATCAATTCATACAGACGCACAGTGGGCCAAAACGGCAATCTAGCTGGACAAAGATCGATTTTCGAAGATTAATATTTCTTAAAATAAACGATTATATTTTTAAGAAAGATATCTGATAGTTCATTTTCTACAAAATATTTACCATTTACACTTGTAGTTGTGTTATAACAATCATTTGAATACGTCGTATAAATGTCATCTCGCAAAACGTTAAATCATTACTTTAGCTGCGCTTGAGAAAGAAAGAAGTATTTTGCTTATATTGAAGAATATTAAAACTTCAAATTAGATAAATATAGAG
>NW_020226159.1:1707-4008 GCF_003070985.1 Temnothorax curvispinosus | reverse complement strand
TTAAGTCAAACATTGCCGATTTTTAATTATAAAATTTTCAAAGTATAGAACTTAGAAAGGTCTACAAAAAAAAACGCTGTGGATTGCTGTCGTCATTTTACCAGCATATTATTTCTTAGACATTTCTGAGTTTTATCCTTGAAAACTAGCTGCCACTAAGTGCCGCTCTCATAGATACAGCGTTTTTTAGAACTCGCAACTCGTCCGTTTGCGTAAAGATACACGAGACGGTCTCACGCTGCGCGTGATGTACTTGGCGAGACTACCGTGTCTCTTGATATTGACATCTATCTATGTGGTTATCTATAGTTATTTATTTTACATTTTATTTATTTCGACATGCCTTATTCATTTCACTTTTTTATGTCTTTATTTTTTTCACAATTTATTTATTTCCATATTTCTTTATTATAACTTTTATTTATTACCTTTCCCTTTCACATGACTTTTATGTCTGTTTATCACTTGCGAATTAGTGTCATCGTTGTTATTGTTAATATTGTTTATTGTACACCGTTGTTTCGATTAGCTATCTCTCCGTTCGCCAGTTGCTCGTTTGGAACCACGCGTATGGTTGACGACGGGTGATTTCTGTTCAGTGCTCTGAATGTCAACGTGAAGAAATTCAAGCAAGCGCGGGTAAACGGTGCACCCTGTGCCCTTTACCCATAAAACTGCTGGGCTGCTGCCCAATCCCAGATCCTATTGCAGCCGTGCGCTGAGCTGCACCAACCGACCAACGCCCGAGCAACAGCCACCGGGCCAATCGTCGAATTACTCATGCCGGGACTCACGGCGGCCGTGAGGGAGATGATCAAACGCGAGCGACAGGAATGGGCCATACACTCGCTACCGATGACGAGGGTGCCGATCATCCAAGTGCGGCGATGCAACGAAGTTGGCGGCAGGAGGAATGACGCGCGGGCAGGGCGAAGCGCTTCGCTGACCGACGAACAGACGACAGAAGAAACGGGGAGCGGAGGCGCCGCTGAAGAAGCTCGAGGCCAGCGGGCCGATAAGTTAACTATGTAAAGAAATGAGTAAATAAAACGCAATGACTTCGTCAATAAAAATAGACGCGAGCGTATTCAATTAGTATTAAGCGAAAGTTGATGAGTTCCGAGCGCGATAGTGCGAACTGGCGAACCGACCGGGTCAGTAGCGGAGGAAAATGATGCACGAACGCCGCGGACTATACTCAGCGGGTTATGATGAGTACCGAGCGCGATACCGCGAACGGGCAAACCGACAACGGGATAGGCTCGGCAAACGAGGAGCGCGATGCATAAACGCCGCGTATTTCACTCAGCGCGTTGCGATGAGTTCCGAGCGCGATAGCGCGGACTTGCGAACCAACCACGGGACGGGCTCCAGCAGCTTAGGAGCGCGATTCATAAACGCCGCGTGTTTCACTCAGCGTGTTGCGATGAGCGCCCAGCGCGATAACGCGAACTTGCGAACCAGCCACGGGACCGGTTCAGCAACCTAGGAGCTCGATGCATAGACGCCGCATATTCCACTCAGCGAGTTGCGATGAGTTTCAAGCGTGAGAGTGCGAAATAGCCGACCGACAACGGCTGCATTCGGGGAGCGCGCTATTAGCGCTATTTGCTTGTTCTATCCTTGTTTTACAACTGATGAGCGATAAAGACAGAATGATGCAATAGCGCTAATAGCGCGCTCCTCGAATGCAGCCAACGAGAGCGGCTTAGCAACCTAGGAGCGCGATGCATGGCTAGGAGCGCGATGCAGGGCGAAAGCGCCAACCGATGACGAAAGCGGCTCACCGATGTAGCAGCATGACGCGTAGATCCAACCAGAGAGAAACCTGAGAGCGGCCATCCGGCTTCGGGGGACGTCTGTCCTAATCTGCCCTCTGAGAAAGTGGACGTCAACTACGGCGTTACGCTCGGTAACGATCAGAGAGGACTCGGGTAACGATACATGGGTTCGTATCCATGCTATGGTTCGTGTCCGAACTACTCAGATGGAGGGGATATGCTGGTCGCACAAGCCTTTCCTCTGTCCGTGTACGCTAGGCCCTCGGCAAGCTTCGAGCGGGGAGAGAAGAGCAGACATACGATCTGCTGTCTCTCTTGAGCTGTGACGTTGCCGCTTTGCACGGGCCGGCTTGCCGGCTATACCACGATGCCACGCATTTCGGGTATCGCGTCTCGTGTCTCGCCGAGTGCCGAGTCTCGAGTTGACAAATCGACGATACGCTATACCCGCTTATACGTTACATTTGCTTGTATACAAATTTTAATTTTTATATTTATAATTAAATAAATATATATATAT
>NW_020226159.1:0-1607 GCF_003070985.1 Temnothorax curvispinosus | reverse complement strand
ATATATATATGTATATATATTTGAAATTTATAAATATATAAAGATTGCAAATATAATTAATTAAATAAATATTTATAAACATAAAAACTAAAATTCGTAAATGTAATGTATAAAAATCACCGTTCTATGCTTTTCTATCTAAAAAAGTCTTACATTAAAAACCTTTACTTTGCATAATAAATTTTAAATTTAATATTTAAATGCATACCAATAATTATATTATTAACTATATTGAGAAAAAAATGGTAGTTTATAATGTTTCTTGCACTCTTATTAAATTTATTTTACCTATGCATGTTCAAGCGGCCAAATTACGAGCAACAACAGAAGGATAATTGGATAAAAATAAAAACACTTTCTTAAATAAACAATACACATGGGTAACAGTGAGTTCTATTATAATTCTCGTATAGTTCTGAACGTGTTCTAACGTTTCTAAAGCCCGGTTTTCACACGCAATGATTAGTGGCGCCAACTGACTGGCATTCATTGGCGCCAGAACCGACTAGCAAACTCACAAATATTTACACAGTAATTGGCGTATAATATGAAAAATATTTAACATTTATTAAACACACAGTAAATGACAGCAAGCATATAACCTCAGAATTTGAGGTTATATGCTTTGGCCAATAGCCGTCAGTAAACGCCACATTACTAGCGCCAGTTTGTATCAAGTGTTTACACTTGCATTTTTACTGGCGTTAGTCGACTGGCGCGGCCTGGCGCCACCAATCATTGCATGTGAAAACCGGCCTTAACGTTTATTTCTAAAGAGTTCTGACGATAAGCATTATTTATTCATATTTTAAATAATTTTTATCGCCCAAGAAAGACGCATTTACGGGTATGTGGGTGAGACGCTGTAGAAAATCTCGGAGTTCTGGCTTATATAAAATATTTTTCGTACAGTTCTAAGCATACTAAAACAATTTCTAAAGAGTTCCGGGCATTGGCAATGTTGTATAATTTTTAAATAAATTAATAACGCACGAAAGTCAGGAATTTATCGAGAATAGGGTCTTTCTCGAGCGATAAGAATTATTTTAAAAATGAATAAATAATGCTTATTGCCAGAATAAAATGGGACAACGTTAGAACACGTTCAGAACTACACGAGAATTATAGCAGAACTCACAGAACTGCCGAAATACGGCCAGCGTCTCACCTTATTTTCGATAAATTCCTGATTTTCGAGCGGTATTAATTTATTTAAAAATTATACAACGTAGCTAGTGTTTGCTAAAGTTAATAAACATATATATACAACGTAGCTAGTGGCGGGAACTCTTTAGAAAATGCTTTAGTATGCTCAGAACTATACGAAAAATATTTTATATAAGCCAAAACTCCGAGATTTCGCACAGCGTCTCATCTTCTTCTGTCATGATTACTTTTCGGTTAATATTAATTTTTTTAAATATAACACAAAGATTCTAACGCTCGGAACTCTTTAGAAAATGTTTCAATATGCTCAAAACTACTCGAAAAATATTTTACATAAACCGGAACTCCGAGATTTCAACTGGCGTCTCAACCGGTATACTCGATGCATTGTAATTTTTTTTAGTACCTTATAATTAATTTTTTTTCTTTTATATGGCAGA
>NW_020226158.1:13053-24162 GCF_003070985.1 Temnothorax curvispinosus | reverse complement strand
CGACTGGAAGCGACCGAATAGAACCCCATGGGCTCGCTCTTGATCTGCTGATCGAACATGGATGTCATAATGTCAGCCTGCTGCGGTTGAACCAGCTGCTGAGACTGCTCGTCCTGCTGCTGCGCTGCTTGCTGATGGGGGAGCAGAGTCAGGTTGCGCTTGACAAACTGCTCATATCCTGCGTACCAATCCACCTGCGTGCGTGAACAAAGATCTCAGCGGTACGCCCTGGATATGGGAGGAGGGACGCGAGGGGGGGAGGGGAAGCGGCGTCAATCAGCGCGCGAGCATCACCCGCCGACGAGACGGCTGCGGCGCGCGCGGTCCGGCCGTGTGTCAGGTTAGACACCCGAGGTCCCGCTTTGACATTTATCTTTGACAAGTGACAGAGGGTAGCCAGACACGATCAGCTGATTGCATAACTTTTAACCGCGGGGCGCGTCGCGCCACGGCACGGACGCCACGGCGGAGGGACCGTCGGTCGGGGTCGTCGGTGGCGATTGACGCGAGCCGCTCTATTTTTAAAGGGTCGGCCGACGGAGAAAGCGGCGAAAATATAATCGGCGAGCGAGACCGGATTCCTCTCGCCGAGTGGAAGAGGGGGAGGGGAGGGGGAGAAGGTACGTGGTCCGTCGTGTGCGCGTCTCCCCTCGGAGGGAATAAACGAACGGGACGCGCTCGCCCGCACGATACGAACCTTTGCTGATGTAGTGGTCCGGGTCTAGGGTCGAAAAACGTCGCGCCTCATCGAGCGCACCGCCTCCCTGCGTCGTGCGGCTTCACGGGCAATCGCGAAACATTTGTACGGTCAAATTTGTTTTTCTCCGACACAAAATATAAGATGGCTGCTACTATATTTCGCGACGGGCACCCACACGCGCGCACACGCACGCACACGCACGCACACGCGCGCGAGCCGCGAGATTGCCGTCGAGCGGCGCGGCGAGCCGCGCCGCCTGATTGGCCGCTCGCCTTAGGCCGCGCCCGCCCTCCCCGCCGTCCCCGACTCGCTCGCGACGATTGGACCTCGCGTCGTGGCCGAGCGTTTGCGACAAACGGAGTCACAGGTCACAGGTAATTCGAAGTAAACGCGAGCTCGACAACGTTTTAGGTATTAAAAATGTATTAAACGTACGAGAAACGCGAAGAACAGGATAACGGATGCGCGTCGATTGATGCAAGATCGAGGCGATACGAAGGAGCTGATACTCGCGATTTCTATAAAAAAAAAGGATCATTTAAAGTACCAATTGTTGACAGATGACGTTGTCACAACAAGAGCTCCGATATACCCGTCGCGTGACACGACATTTGAAAATCCGTAGAATTCCACGACGAGGGACCCAGAGGGACCAATCGCGCGACCAATGGCGCTCGTCCTGCGAGGGAACGGAAGCTCCTCATTGGCCGTGCCTCGATACACAGACTTCTACCGATCGGTTCTTCGTCAGCTGCACCGTTTGCACTCTCCGGACACGGGGATGAAACGGACTGTACGATCGAGCGTTGGTGGGAGAAAGAGAGGCGGGACGAGACGAGATTACGAGAAGCGCGGACAGGTGCAGCTTATGACTCTTGTGAGTGAGAGCCGAGACGCCGAGAGAGCGAGAGAGGACGAGAGATCTCACGGGGCCCGCACGTTGATGTCGTTCGGTGCGTCCAGGAGGAGAACGGTGATTTGAAAAAGCGCTATATTTACACGGCGGCTTCGCGGAGCGGAGCAAAAAAAATTGTATTCTCACAACAGCGGCCTATACACCGATACCGCTTTACGCCGAGCAGGAATTTGTAACGGTAAATATCACATGTCGGCACAGTTAGATTTGATACTCCGACGAAACGGCCGCGTTACACCGATCTAATATCGTACAATTGTAGCGCAAATTTGTAGCGTATTCTCTCTCGTACAAGTCCTCGACAATAGCACGCGCGGGCGCGTGTGTGTGTGTGGTGTGTGCTCCGGGAAAGATTTTAGACGTTAGGAGTTAGGATAAGACGAACGACGTCCCGTACGACGATAGACACGGTATATTAAATTGTAAATATTGTAATAACTCTCTCCCCTCCGATAATAGCATTCGCTTTTCATGTCCATGAAGGAGAGATGCTCGACTAGCTATTGTTTTCAAGTCGATCATGATCGTCTCGCTCGAAGGAGACGATCAGTTAACGTACGTTTAACGTGTGTTCTAGACTGGAAAAAATGGCTGTACCGTCAGAGACCGTCATGAACACGAATCTCGATGATCCCATAACGAAGGCGGTGGTCGATAATATAATGGGCAATCTGCCCACGAAAAAGCCTCTCGTTCGATGCGAAGACTGTGACCTTTCCTTCACGAGCCAAGCGGTATTAGATACCCACTTACAAGGTGCACGTCATGCTAAACAGGTTAGTAATAAGATGTACATTAAGTATCGGATGCCCAAGTACAGTGTACATTATTTAATATATGTTGTGTTACAGGTGAGATCTAAGAATATAATGGCAACTCTCGAGGAAACAAAGATCTCATTTTCCAAGGATGAAGAGACAAACGGGCTCAAATGCAATGTTTGTAACGTGTGCCTGAACTCTATTCAACAGTTACAGACGCATCTCAATGGTAATGAAAGTATTAAGTATTACTTGCGATATATCATTAAATTCAGCATAAAGTTAAGGTAATATTGAAAATGACATGAAATATGTATTTGCAGGAACCCGTCATAAAAAGAAATTAATGAGAGGTAATAATAAAGCCTATATGGTAAGAAAAACACTGCCATATGGTCTTAAAACTAATCGCTTCATGTACCTGGATAAAATAGAGAAAAATACAGTTGTACTTGTTTATAGCTTAGTATTGTTCGCATTCGCATGCTTGACGCTACTGCTCACTTTTGCTTTTCACTTCTTTCTATGAATTAACTATGTGGAATTAACTTGCTTGCCATTCGCATAACTTTTATTGTTGTAGAATTTCAGTGCTAGTAAGCGCTTAGTGATAATTGCAAATTTGTTGTTATTCTGCGTTATTATTTATTATTATTTATTTAATATTTAATTATTATTGAAAAAAAAAATTAGTAATATATTATATTTGTTTGCTTATTAACATGTTATCGTGAAAAGCAGCTTGATCACGACTTGTTTGCATATGTTACATTTAATAAACTAAGTTTGTTTGACTGTACCTCTTAATTCCTTCTCATGTATAAATTTTACATATGTATTACTTTTTTATTTACTATATTGCTGTGTTATAGAAATATTTTTTGTTATTTTTTAATGACTGCTTTATATACTATGAAAAATATTTCATGAAAAATAAAGAACAACAAATAATGCGAATTATTAAATTTTCGTACAATGGCGTTATATATACATATATGTATGTGTCTATTTTTCTAAATTTATAATTTAATTTTTTTAAATAAAGTAAGGAGCGACTGTTTTCATATAAAACAAAGATTCTATGAATTTCAAAGTAATCGTAATAGACATATTAATAAAAATCATGTAAAAATATTTGGTAAAAAAAACACATCATATATAGGTATTAATATTCGATCCCTATATTGCTATAAAAAGTTTGTAAATTAATGGATTACTTTCGCATGAAAATACGCTTTATTTTAACATATTGCAGAGATACTCTTAGTAATTTTATATTATTAAGATTATATGCGCTCATTAATGACCAATCTTTTTATAGCATGAATGTAGTGTTCAAGCTGATTTATTATCACAAATTACCGCTTCTGCGGCTGTGATATATAGATAGTGTTGATCGCACATTGATGCTTAGGTGAATGGGATGGCAAAGAGGTTGTCACCCAAGGTCCCTCGTTGAAATCGACTGGTAGTGCGCAACAATCTGTTCCCGTAAAAAGGAGTTTACATACCTGCGAAATATGTAACAAGTTCTTCAACTCTCCGTCTCAATACACTGTGGTACAATAATTTTATAAATATTTGCGCACATTCAATTTTATCTGGATACAGTATTTCACAATTGTCACTTTTTTCTTTCTTTTTGCAGTATCTGCATAATTTTTTCGACACTTTATATAATTTGCATTATATAGAAATATCGAGTTCGTAATGTACGATATACTTAAAATTTAATATCGCCCGTTTATATATTTGCAGCATATGAATTCGGAGAAACATGCTGACAAAGTGAAGAGATCTAGGGATCCAAATAAAGGATTTCTTCCATATCCGTATCGGAGAAAAGCAAAACGAAATATCGCTTCCAGGAATCAGATATCATCTTTGTCAAACAGCTTTGTATCGAACCCATATTTTACATATCAGCCATAAGTTACATAATTTGCACATTTTACTTTGAGTTATATTACGAGATCGTTTCTAATATATCTTATTAACTAATAAATCATAATTATATAAATATATAACAAATGTAAATATACATATTTGTAATTTAAATTTCCGTAATTTTTTTCTTTTTAAAGGATTGCAACATTTTTATTCAGAAGGAAAGAAACAGGAATTTTTTTTTTCAAATAGCAATATATGAAAGCAGTCAACCGAGTTGATTAATCATCTTAATATTAAAATTGAATAAAAAGTTTTTGTGTAAAGAGTTGTAGAATCCATCATTGTTTAAATCATCAGATGAGATAATAAGAGTTACAAAATTATATATAGCGATATAATGATATTATTTATGTATATTTACATTTTACTCTGGCTGTCAAAAATTATATATTGAACTTAATGAACTGTAAAATTTAAGTTGATGTATTCACAAGTTCCATTCTAAGTCACTTCGTGAATAGATTGTACATCATCTTGCGAGAATCCATCACGTTCAGGTTCAGACTAGAAAAGAATGCAAGGTGTTAATATTTCAAGTTCATTTTTCAATATAACGCGATATTTAGTATATCTGATATATATTATTTTCTGGCATTACTTGAATTATGTATGTTTTCAATAAACGCCGTAATTCTGCGTTCTGTGTTCGTAAAGATTCCACTTCAATATTCAAACGATGTCGTTCTTTTAATATTTCGTGATACTTTTTAAGTCCGATCAATAAACCATCCCAAAGTCGTTCCTTCTGTGCTGGGAAAATTTCACTGTATCGCTTCCAAAAATCGGTCACATCCTGAATTGTCATATTTCGGGATACAACTGTCTTTTTCTCCATTAATTTTTCTTGAAATGTTTCTGGCATCTCTTTCCATTTAACAAAATGATATCTTTCTATGAATTCTCGCAATGCTCTGGTGACAAACGTAGCTTCAATTTCAAGCAAGTGTCCCTTGTCACACAATAAGCGTCGTTGCATTTGATCATCGTCTGTACGAAATGAATAGAATTAATATTAATTTTATTATCTTATTAATATAAAATTTCCCGCGGCTCTTAATTTCCGCTCATTAAATTCGGAAGTAAAAGTACGTGTACCCTTAACGATATCACTAATAGATGCATGAGAAGTTGAAGTACATTCCGCGATAGGAAGTAACGTTTCAGTTGAAGAACTTCGAGACGAAGCGCCCGTGATGCTCGTATCATCACTAGGAGTAGATGATTTTTCGTCACAGATTGCTTCTTTAACGGCGGCAATTAATTTAGTTTCGTCTTCCGTGAACTCCTCAGCAACTCCACAGACATCTCCACAGACTTCTTCAACGCTGATATGTCAAATATAATATTGCTTATAAAATTATTAAATACGTTGTTTAATCGTAACCGTCTACTTACTCCGTTTTCAGCGAAGGAGATTTAGTAAATTCGTCATCGGTGGAGCTGCTTATGTCCTTGCTCATGTCCTTACTACACACAGGACAATATGCATATGGCAGAAAGAAATTCAAGAGAAAGCCAAGCTCCTTCTCGGATTTAATGTTTAACGCCTAATAATATACGACAATGTTACAACGAAATGATATGAGATATCTCGTAAGTACGTTTACCTGGAACACATTATCCAATCGTATGATCAACTGATCATTCGCGGTGTAGGGTAAGAGCAGCTCGAGCAATCTATCTTCGATCAGATAATCACAACGATCGGCAATGTTCTTAATAATACGATTCAGCAATCGTCTTTCTAAATTGATTTCCTCGATGGTGCTAGCCGGTTTGTAAGATTCACATATTGTCTTCTTCTCGTTGATCAATCTGTTCTCTTGGAGAATGCAAGCATGTACGTGTCAGGGAAATTTGTTGCGGGATTGATTAAAAGAAGGTTTAATCGATCGTTACCTTCTTCTATAGTACACATCACACTACTATAAGACGGCAGATCTTTCTTTTCTAGCAAGGTTTGTTCAGGTGGACTCCACTCCATGCCCAATGCTTGTTCGTATATGACTTTGTCAGCATTTAAAATCTGAAATGCATTAGTCTTTTAACGTCGATACAATTAAAAACCTATTTTAGCGTACCTTATCGAGCAACTCATTCGCATTTTTCGCATTCATATCCCAAATTTGCATGTACTTCTTGTCGTTAATTCTCGTGAAGTGGTTCGACTTTTCTACTAAATCCAAAATATTCTTGTGCGCTTTTATGACCTGATCGGTGAGCCTCTGTATCTCAAGTCTCGTGTTCTCTTCCAATTCGGTATAATTTTTTTTCAAACCATTGATTATATCTTGAAGTCTGAAAAACACGCCAGTTTACTGCAGATTAATCATAATTAATTGTCGCGATCTCGAGGAGCGCGAAGCCTTGCTGTATTCGATCGTATGGAATAATTCGATTTGCATTCAATACCGACTTATTAATTCTTCTCTTTTGCTGATTTTTCACTATGGTGTTTTCGTCTTCTCGTCGCTTGAGCACGGCATAACTGTAGTCCAGTTTCTCGACGTTCATGAAACACAGCGCTTTTGTGCTCTGCACCTCCTGCTGGAGCTTCTGAATCTCAAGCTCGAAGCTGATTTTCTGCGCCCGGAACTCCTCCTGATGCTCGATCACGACTTTCTTCATCTCTTCCTCGTACTCGCGCATTATTTCCTTCCGCCTGTCCAATCCCGCGAAACTGTCCTCCCGTAGCTTTTTGTACAGCGCTTCCCACTTTTCCGAGAGATTTTCCAGCAGCATTTTACGCTCAGACTCCATTACGTCATTAATAAGCGATAACTCGCAACGGTAAGCTTTGGTCATAATGTTCATCTAGATAAAATATACGAGTTCTTAATACGGGCGAAGTCATGTTAATATCATTATCAAAAGAATATACACATATAACTTTATATATCTATATTTAACTATTTATATCTATATAGATCTATATCTAACTATATATCTGTATCTTTATATGTCTATATCTAACTTGATTGTCCATCCTATTGATCAATAAATCTATATCCTCATTCTGACTCTTCTGGTCAGTAACGAATTTAAGATCGGCGTTCTCCAACTCTTGCCGCAGCTCCGCGATGACGGCGTCTTTCCTCTCCATGATCTCCAGACACTTGGCATTTTGGGCCTCCATCTCCGCGTGTATGTCTAACGGGTCCTTGGACGCGAGTATGTTTGACCACTTCTCGTTGATCACCCGGTACCTTCTCATGCATTCCTCGTCATCCTCCTCGAGTTTCCTCAACAACGTTCTCCTGATTTCCTGCGCCTCCCTCCGTCGCTGCAGCTCCCTAGCATCGTTCGCCACCTTCACGGAAGTCACCTGTACGCAATTTTATCAGTTTGATCTCTTTCGTTAATATTTTTAATACGTCGCGAAAATATCTAACTTAATATAATTATATAAATGGTATAATTTCGTTATGCCAACCACTTCGTCCCCTTCCACCGACAAGTTTTCCAACAGTTCAGAACTAGCAAGTATTTGTCTTTCGGTGAGCGTCTTCTCGACAACCTCTTCATCTTCAGCATCTGTTTTTCTGCAAAAGAGATCGTCACAATTAATATTAGACGGAGAAAAAAAATCCGATCTTTGAAAAGAGATCGCTACAAAGGCGGCGAAAGATAAAATTGCGAAAATGCGAATATTACGAGGAATATTTCTAAAGTTCTGAGAATTGTGCTCTGAATCTTTTATTTTATTCAATTTCGTCAACATTACGTTTTAGTTCTTCAATATATATTCCATTTAACTGAACACACATTTATCTCGGCGTAAAACCATTTTTTAAAGGCCATCTTCGAAAAACTTTTGAGGGCGCGATTTCCGAGAACTTTGTAAACATCCCTCGTAGTTGCGCAACATATAGGACATAATCATTCATTATCGTCCGCACATTGTGTGTGTGTGTGTGTGTGTGTGTGTGTGTGTGTGTGTGTGTGTGTGTGTGTGTGTGTGTGTGTGCGGGCGGATTATTCAATTTTTTAAGAATAAATCGAGGGGGGAGGAGAAGGTTGCGAATCTTCGCAGATTGTTATTTTCAGTCAGCCGAGTGTCAGAAGGGAAGCGTTAATCCTTACTTAGTTAGCGCTTCTAGGCGCCGCTGAATACGGACGCGGCGCGCTAATTTCCGCTCGTTCGGATCCGACGACGTAACGGACGGCTCCTCCGCGTCCTCCGCGAACTCGGGATATCTGTCATTCATTATATTTATCTCTATTCGCCGCGTGCGTGCGAAATGCGTCGCGAAAAAAAAAATTCAGGGCAAAGTTCAGAGGGATATTCGATTGTGAATGTGAACGCGCGTTTGAAATGACAGAGCGGCTATTCGCGCTGAAACGGCAAAATGCTTTTTAACGTTAGCGAACGTTCGTTCTCTCTGTAATACGGGACATACAGCGTTTGTTTGTTCAATATTCGGTCTCCAAGTCGAAGCGACGACACGGACACGCGATTTCTGCGCGTCGCGAAGCGTACAACCGACAGGGAAAAAAAGAAAAATATTTCTCTTCCTTTTCCTTCTTTCTCCTTTTTCTTCTTTGCATTTTCGTTATTTGAAATAATATTTTCGAATCGCCGTTGGTAGAGGTGCCCTTCATCACGTGTTAAATGTATGTATATACATATATGCGTATATTATAGATATATAGATGTATTTTTAGATGATAATACAGTCAGGTGACAATAGCCGCTGTTGATAACTATAATATCGCCTTGATAGCAATGCGTTGCGCTGAGAGATGTCACTACACATCAAATCGACGGGCTTTGCTGCCAAATAGGCCTCTGCTCGTACTAGTAGTAATCTATTTTTTTCTAATAAAAGTACTTTCGATGTCCAGCGAAATGGGCTTAATCTCCTTGAATGCCAATATTTACTATGTTTAATGAAAAAAAAACTCGATGTACATACAGGCATAGGAATGATCGAGATTCGCTCATTCATTGTGGATTGATACTCCGTTACATACATTTATTTACACATTTCATACATACATGTTTTTAACGAGCGACAGTGCAATAAATATGTGAGAAAAAGCTGAAACTAGATGCAATCTAATTTAACTAGATGCAATCTAATTTAAAAATAATAAGAAGAATGGGAATAAAAACGACATCCATGTACGCGTTTGATGTGGATGAACCGGAATAGCGGAAGCTAAAAATCGTTTCTTATTTATGTCTCTAAATTAAAGAAAGAACCTCGTAACATCTGCGGGGACCTGATATACGCACAGTCATTTAAGCTTAGCAAACCTAAAAACTCGAACTCGACATGCTGCGAACATTAGGCCTGTTCGTTTTAGCTGAACTTGCACACTTCATCTTTTCTCTTTTTCTCTTCAGCGTAAGTTCAGCTAAGACGAACAGGTCTATTCACACACATCTATATACATTACACACACATACACGCGTCTATTAATTTTTTACCGAATTTTTAAAATATAGCTAAAAAGTAGGACTCATATATATATTTGATTCAATAGCGGGATAACGAAGGCTAAAGCTCCAATTTTTGATTTCACCCTTGAAAAGGCTGCGTCGATGTAACTGCTGAATAAGCGCGAGCGAGAAGCGTCGTCATTAAGCAGCGCGGAAAGCCATTGGGAAAATCTGACAAAGCCGAAAAAGCGAAGCTCCCAAAAACGCGGCGGTAACGAACGGGGGATGGGCGAATGGACCGGCGAGTTCCACACCGTGTATTCATACATTATTATCTCCGCGCCGAGTTTACGTAACGCGTCTCGATCGCGATTAGCTCGGTTAGCGCACGACCGAAGGGGGTAGTGGAGTACACGCGGATATATGGATATATACATGTGTAAGATGTATATTTATCTATCTAAAGCGCGATATTAAAGTTGAACGATCAGGACGCGCCGCTATTATTGCGTCTCTCGTTATCGTCTGGCGCGAAAGGTATACGAAAGCCGACGCTAATGCGCCCGATTTATCTCGTCTCGTGCGTTACCACGCTCTCGGTGTCGTGTCGTAACCCCTTCGGGCAGCGCGACGGGGGTACGGGAAGGGGCAGTGCGCTTCAATGACGAGCGAAGAAATAGCTTTATCCAGTGCGATAAGTGCCGTCATCAATCGTCTCGCAGAAGGTCCAAGATAATTGTAGCGAAACCGCTATAAGCCGCGGTTCACGCTCTCTGTCTTTCTTTCTCTCTTTCTCTCTTTTTCTCGGCCAATCGCGCTCTCCTCGAGACTCGATACACGCTCGATGAATTAAGACGTACGCCTACGCACGCATGGTATTAAGAGCATCGCGATCAGAGCAAAGTACATGTGTGCCGCGACAATGCGCTCGTTTGTATCGGTTAATGCCGCGCGTGTCCCCAGGTGTCCCCGTTTCTTACTTCCCCGTTCCAATTTGGATTCGTTCGATTATCGATAGACGAGGCAATTCCGCTAACTTCCATTGCGCTAGGCGGACGAGTGGATTGTCGCGGCGATAACGGATTGTCGCGATGAAGTTGGATTGCATTGCGCATAACGGAAAACGACGCGCGCGCGCGATGGCAAACGCACGCGTCAAGTATCTATACATATTTAGGAAGAAGTTTTACGTAAACGAGGGTATACTTTCAATAGGGATATGTATATAGAAGAAATAAAATAAGTCGCACACATTGTATTGTAAAAAGATGCAAATATATTTATTCGATCGCGTCGCATATTCTTTGTGATAAATAAGATATCGATGATTACGAAATTGAGGTGGTGATCATGCATGAGTACGTGGCGGTATTTATCTTCAAATTGATTAAAGATT
>NW_020226158.1:7148-12953 GCF_003070985.1 Temnothorax curvispinosus | reverse complement strand
TGACAGCGAAGAGAAAGATTTTAATCGGACGTTGAATGCATATAGCAAACAAAGCTTCGAGCGCCGCGTGTGTCGAAAATTTAAACGGTAAATGTCTGAGGCGAAATATCAACGTAAAATCTAGATATTGAATTTTCTTACTCTTTTTGGCATTAGTGAATTCTTTGTCATTACAGTTTTAATTTTTTTTTTACATGATTTGCGTTTTATATGATTGCGTTGAATACTTCATGCGAGCTATGCGTATTTAGGAGTTTACATATATTTCTTTATTCACAGGTTTCTATCGTTGAAATTAGAAGATGGTTCAAAGACAGAAACGTTTGCAAATTATAATTCGATTAAATAACATCGACCCCGAATATCCGGTTGGGGCTCTGAGAGCCCCTTTGTTTTCAATTTATTAAATTTTATTTATAATTACATGCTTATCGCGTCCTACATCATTCGTTAGCGAAACGTACGCGTTCGCGTCTCTCCACGTTGGAAGGAAAAAATGCAAGGAAAAACGTAACGCTTCAGCGAGATCCCATATACAGAACGTAGATCTCATACCGCGCTAAGCAAATACCGCGTCGAGAAACGGCCGAAGCGGATATATGAAGCTGACTGTGGGCCTCGTTATATTTTTGGTACGATACCGCTCGTTGCGGCCATCGTTCGGGATAACGAAACGCGGCCGATGCGATGCCAGAATTTGGTATGCAAAGCGGAGCGAGGAGGAGAGTAAGGGTCATTTTCGCACGTCCGCTACGTCGAGATACGCAGAGAATTACGGCAATTTGAATAATAATACGACCGATATTGGCCAAAGAAATTCACGGGGAATTCATCCGACCGCAAATTGGCCGAGACAAAGCGACGGCGACGACCTCCGATAACGAAACGCTCGACGTCTGCACGTTTTCGGAACGGACGAGGTACAGCTTTATTCTCGGAAATCGTTTTCTCCGGCATCGATATCGGAAGTTGAACGCATCTCTACGAATCCTGGAAATCTCGATACTCAAAGGCGCATCGAAGTCGCGTGAAACATCAGGATTAATATCCCCTCTGTTATTCGCTCATATCTATATCATTATATTAATGTACCCTTTTACCGCCGTTATTTACAATCGAAATAAAATTGCCGTGATATTTTGTCGAGTTCAATTTCCGACGCCACGCGAATTGACTCCCCAATTTGTTCCGAGTAAACGCAAAAGGGCCGTTTACGCGAGAGCCCCGAAAATTCGAGTTCGTAATCGAGCCCGGGCGGAAAGAAATTCACAAGCGGCACAGGACACACGACCGTGAAAATTGGTCGGGAAGAGGCAAACGTGTCACGCGAGACGCTCATCCGGCTCATCCCCAAAATGACGAAAACGCTCGCGTCCGTTTTGGGACGCGGACGGCGCGACACGGCCGCGACGGAAGTCGCTTTCTCTCGGGCAACATCATCCCGACGCGGTCACACGGACGGACGTTAACACTGTCGTTGCACGCCCGGCCCGGGCTCGACGTCGCGTAACGCGCGACATGCGAGACGCGAGCGAACGTGTGACCGGCGGTTCGGGTCGAAACTCGGAGGAGCGACGAGCGACAACGATCGCACGAGGCATGGACATAACAACGCCCGTCCCGTATCCCGTAGTGGTAGTCTAGTCGCGGACGACACGGTCCTCGGCACGAGAACAAGATGGCGGCGGCGCAGGCACGCAGCTAGCACATTGTTCACCCCCGACGGACCCGTCGCTGTCGTGTCCCCGATTATTTTGTATCCTGAGATATTCATTTCGGTGAAAAATGATATTTGGGTGTCCGGGCGGTAACCGAAATAGTCGGATATGCTAGGCAGGAAGCGTTCGGTAGTAGTCATTTATATTTTTTATGACTTCAATTTTACGCTTCGATTTGTATACTTATATTACGCTTCAATTTATACTTGTGTACGTTTATTTTTCAATTATATTAGGCATTTACATTGTAATACACACGTTCTGATAAATGTATTACCTAAGTATAAAGCACGCATCTTGGACGAAAATTTAACAAATCCCGTTTCCGTTGGTTTTATGGAAAATCGCAACAACCATAAATAACAAACATAAATCTCCCAGATATGTATGTGGCACTCGGTGGGATGCAAGACACATTTACAGTTTTAAATCGACTTTGTCTTATCGAGAACTAAAGAATTCGACGTCCCATGCAAGGAGAAATTGTTCCGGCATTATTACAGTCACGGGTGTTTCGTTCCGCTCACGTTTCAAAAATCGTTTGACTAACGAAAAATTTTGTAGGAAAAGGACCACTTATTCCTCGCAGGGTCCTTATTCCTCGTCCGTCCTGCCGCCGAATCTACCGAATCGTTTACGCGAGAAACGCTTATCCGCCCGCGAGTCTCATTAAATGCGCGCTATCAAGCTCCGGCACGTTTGTTTGATCGTTACTTCCTTGATTAGAGGGAACGTCACGAAGTTAAGCACTTTTATTTTCGTAATAATCCGATTGTCCGTCTTTATTCCCGGTAGAAAGTACCGATGCCCCGGGTAATTGGCTGCCCCTAAACCGGCCCTGAAGCGAGAGAAAGAGGCAGAAAGACGGAAAGAGCGAGAATACATGTGTGCGCGCGCACGCATTCTCGAAGCGAGCGAGAGAGAAAGAGAGAGCGAGAGTAGGACTGTAGGCTGTAGTGTAGAGGACGGGTAGGCGCGGGGAGAAGGAACAAAGATGGCAGATAGGATTTGACTCGACGGCGACCGGCGTTGGTGATGGTGGTGGTGGTGGTGGTGGTGGTGGCGGGGTGGTGGTGCAGAAGGAAGAGAACGAATGACTTACGCGGGGGGAAGAAAGGTAAGGGGGAGCCAGAAAGAGAGAGAGACAGAAGGAGCGCGATGATCCGGCGTGGAGCGAGGCGGGCGAGGGGGTGGGGCGAGGAGGGGGGGAGCGAACTACGGGACGAAAGGGACAAGCGCGGCTCGGGGGTTCGGGTTAGCTCGTTCGACCCGTTATCCCTTCTCCGCCCGTGTTGAGTCCCGAGTTCTCCCTACCTGTCCTTGCTTCGATTCGAACGAGTCTCCCCTCCCTCCTCATCCCCTTTTTCCGCCCCGCAGTCCGCGCGCGCGCTCGCACACCCTCCCGTTGTTTCCTCCCCCACTCTCTGGCGCCCCCCTCTCTACCCACCGCGCGACCTCACCGCGCCTGGCGGGCGACGATCGCGATCGCGAAGCCGCCTCTCTCTCATGTAGACTCGTTCCGCTCCCCTATCGCGGCTGCCCCACCAGGCGGCGGGACGGCGATGCTAGTCGGCGAGCCTCGCTGCGCTCCCGCCACGGTGACGTCACTCTGAGTAGTGTAGTGCAGTGAGAAGGAGCCAAAGTCAGCTCCGTTCTGCGTTACATGGCCCGAGTGTGAGGCATTACGAAGGCGAAGTGAGTTCACGAGGCGGTAATAAACCCTTAAAACAACGGCGGAGAGGAAAGGGTAGAGGAAGAGAGCCGAAGTAAAAAAGTAACAAGTCCGAGAGTGAGTTTTAGTTTCTCGATGTGTCCGGCCGGACGTCTCGGCATCGCCGCGGCGTCGCGCATGCACGCGTATACGTTCGCCGCGCGACGACAACGGGAGTTTTACGCCGCCGCCGCCGCCGCCGCCGCCGCCGCGCGCGTAATCGGGAATCGCGCGCCGAGATAACTTGGTGTTTGGTTCGCCGCGATCGCGCGCGCGTCTTCTAAAGTCGCCGGAGCGCTCCGCGCTCTAGATCTCGTCCTCGAGGCGCTCAAGGCGGCGAGACTCGAGTGGTGATTTACTTGCGCGAATCGCCCGTGGTATGTATACCTATAAATATAATTAACGTGAGACGTACTCGGGCCGCGCGAAACGTATACCTACGTCGGTGATGTGAAAGAGGGAAAGAGAGCGACAGTGACAGCGAGAGAGAGAGAAGAAAGGCGATTCCCCCAAAGTGAATACATTGGCGCGGGGGGAGCACGGGTTTACGCGTGTATGCTCTCCACGCGTGTACCTATTCGGGTGTATGTGTTACTGTACGAGAAGGGCTACCGTGTCGCGTCTACTCGCGCGCTACGGTAAAAGAGCGCGTGCGGTGAGGCGAGGAAGAGGAAACGGCGCTTTCGAATTGATTCGCGTTATCAGCAGTGGGTCACGCGCACGCACACACGCACACGCACGCCGCGGCGCGCGACCGAGGCTCGCTTGAAGCAGGCGAGCGCCTCGACGACGACGACGACGAAGGGAATTTTCGTGGTTCTCGCGTGCGCGAGCGAACGAGCGCGCGCGCGCGGGCGCGTCCTCCGCGGTGACGCCGTGCCGTGGCCGCGTAACGTGTCGTGACGTGTCGTGTCGTGCTGTGCCGTGCCGTGCCGTGCCGTGTCGTGTCGTGCCGTGCCGTGTCGTGCCGTGCCGTGCCCGTGTCCTGGTCCTGCTCCTGCTCCGGCGCTGGTTGTGCTGCCCGTGCTGTGCTGTGCCGTGCCGTGCTGTGTCGTGTCATCGTGCCCCCGGTGTGCTGTGTGCCGCTCCGACGGAAATAAAACGGAGCGGAGAGCGGCACACGAAAGCGCGCGTCGCTTTAGCGCCGACGACACGAACGCGTGTGCGTCGCGAGGAATAATGCCGTGCCGGGATGGATCGTATCCCGAGCCGCCGAGTGCCGGGAAGTGCTCCTCGTGGCTGAGTGACGTGTGATTCGGTTGGGAGCCTCTCTTCCCCACCCCTCCCCCCGTAAGAAGGTATCCCCGTACGCGATACGAGTGATTATACGATGTGGTGTTCTCCGGCGACGGTACTACTGATCCTCGCAGTCGTAATCGTCAGTGGCGTCCGCTTAAGTCAAGGCTCCTGCTACTACACCGTCACCACCTGCACCTCGACCTTCGCCCCCGTGTCACCTCGCGACACCTCGACGACGTCGGAGCGCGTCGCGCCGGTTAAATCGCTCCGCGGTCTCCTCCGCATCCTCGTCGCCGGCGTGGTCGGCGCCGTCCACGTCATCGTCCCGCTGACAGTCGGATACGTTATCGCCGTCGTTACCTCACCCAGGTTCGAGCGGATCCACGACCTGCTGGACGACTCGTTTATCGTCTGGTGACTGGTGATCGACGCGCGTCGTCTCGTGTTCTCCGAGGTGAAATCAAAATTGGCAGTGCCGTGAGCAGCGTGGCCGAGAGCGAGAGAGAGAGAGAGAGAGAGGGACGCGTGCACGAATTGATCTCTCAGTCGGTGGAGATAAAGCGAAGAAACAGGAGCGCGGAGGAGGCAGATTCAGTTCCTAAGCAGAGAAAGAGTGAGAGAGAGGGGGTGGAAGCCGGCCTGTTTCAATCGATCGAAAAAAAAATAGCGCGCTTTTTCGGTGCGTTGGTGGCCCAGAGTGTCTGGTGAATTTATATTCTGCCTTGATCGAGGTTGTGTGTCGTTGTACAGTGCCTCCAAACGATACCACAACATCCGATCCCAAATGAAGAGTTCGGAGCAAAATGGTTAGAGAGACACGTCACCTGTGGGTTGGAAATCTGCCGGAAAACATCCGAGAGGATCGCATCAGGGAGCATTTCAAACGGTAAGTTACCCCCCTTTCTCTTTCCCCTCCTCTTTTCTTTTTGAGAACCTCTGCGTGTATATACGGATACATACGGCTCGCGAAGTCGCCTCGAATTCCCTCGCGATCAATGGGACGATATATGTTCCAGCTTTAAGTCCATCGCCCTCTCTCCCGTAAAACCGCGTCCCACGTTTCGTGGCTCGCGAATCTAGCCTCGTACACGTTACCACCGCGTTTAATACATCCTTGCTCCTGTAGTGCGTTTTGCC